>NC_058131.1:296971110-297102691 GCF_016433145.1 Gracilinanus agilis | reverse complement strand
CTACTACTACTACTACTACTACTACTACTACTACTACTACTACTACTATCAATACCCTAATAATTCTATAAATTTTGTAATAGTTGACTATCTGTATTTGTGTAGGGACTTTGGAATTTTTTCATAGGAACTGAGGCATATATGTATACATACATAGACATTTGGATGGATCCTTCCATATGTGTGTGTATATTCAATGTTTTATAAAAGAAATTGCCATTACAATAACATATTTCTATATTGCTTCCCAAAATATTTCTTAGCTAGGTAGTACACTTTTTTTATCCCCTTTTACAGATAAGGAAATTAAGGCTCAGAAACCTTAATGTGATTTCCCCAGGATCAAAGAGCTAAAAAGTTTCAGAGCAATTATTTCAACCCAGGTATTCTAATTCTAAGTTGTGTGCTTTATACTACATGTCACACAAATGTTTTTGACTGAAAGGAGGAAGTAAAAACACATATAAGTCCAAAAAAACAAACAAAAAAAGTGGTTTTTGAAGTTCAGTCCTAAGATTCTGCTATCTACATTAGATCAACTAGCAAGATAAATGCCAGTTTCTGGAATGAAATTATTTAAGATGGAACTTGAAGATATCTGGGTCTGTGCTCTTTCATTCCAGATCCTGCTTGACACCTGCTAAACGTAAAAATGGCTTTGCTGCTCTTACCTCCTCCATTTCTAAATTTCTCCTTCATCTCTTTTTGCTTTTCAATGTCTTTTTGCCACTTTGCTGTGGAAAATTTGGAGTCCCTTAATTGCATTAAAATAAACATTTTGATTTATTATTTTTTAATCTGTCAAAATCCAGGGATCTTAGGACTCCTCCCCTCCAGTCCTTTCAAATAAAATTTGCCAAACAGAATCAACCCTTCTGAACATTCTATCGGGATTTGTATTTTCTATCCGCCCCACCCCCCCTTTATATGTGTCCTGACCCTGACTAGGTGCCTCCCGAGTCTTTTAAATTTATTGAATAAGATGTACTGTGTACCACTCACCTCTCATACAGGCTGCCTACTATTTCAATTCAGGGCCTGTGTTTTTCTTTACTTAGGGCTTTTTTTTAACCTCTTGTTTTATTCTAGCTTTAGAATATTGTGCTGGCCTATGTGTGCACATTTGTTTTTACTAGTTAATAGCTTTTTATGTTTTTATTTTAACACTGAACAGTGATTAAAAAGCAACATTGTATCTTTATATTTCTCTCTTTTTTGCACTGAAATATACTTTTGAAACACATATATTTCTTTTGAGATAATTGTTTTCACATAATGCATTTCCATTACTATTATATTTCTGTGTCCCTAAACAACCCTCCTGGCTCCATCCCTTATACTCCATGTGTTTAAGGAGACAATTGCATCAAGAATCAACCATGGGGGGCAGCTGGGTAGCTCAGTGGATTGAGAATCAGGCCTAGAGATGGGAGGTCCTGGGTTCAAATTTGACCTCAGACACTTCCCAGCTGTGTGATCCTGGGCAAGTCACTTGACTCCCATTGCCTACCCTTACTACTCTTCTGCCTAGGAGCCAATACACAGAAGTTAAGGATTTAAAAAAAAGAGAGAGAATCAACTATGCCTTTAAAGAACTAGGAATCATGAATTTATAAAGTAAAAGGAGAATCTGAGGATCCTATATCTGGAGGTGACCTCAGAGGCCTTCTATTATATATCAAAGCTTTATCACCTTGTCAAGATGCCTGATAATTCTCACTTGAAGATTATTTGGGAAGGGAGAACCCTTATCCTCCTGAAATAGCACAGTCTTCTTTCAAATAGTCCAAATTGCTAGGATTTTTTTTCTTCTATCAAGTATAAATCTGAATCTCTGAACTTTGTACCTATTCCCCCTACTTCTATCCTCTGGGTCCAAGCAGAAAAATAATCTCTCTTCCATAGGACAATCCTCCCAAATTAAAGCTAATTCCCACCTTACACACGCGCGCACACACACACACACACACACACACACTCATAAATGATATAGCTGACAATGATTACAACTTTCTCTACTCTAATTTTTCCTTTTTCTAAAGATTGAATATCAATCCAATGAACATTTATTAAGCACCTACTGTATTCCAGGCACTGCTAAATGCTAGGGATACAGAGCTCATGCCTTCAAGGAGTTTATAATCTAATTGATTCTAAGTTCTTTCAGTTGATTAGTAGATGACATGATCTTAAGGCTCTTCACCATCTTGGTTACTTCCCCCTAGTAATTCTCTGAATTGTCAATGTCTTTCCTAAAATGTGCCAATCTTACTCCAGGTGTGGGACGTGTTCTGATTAGGTCTTTTAATCCCTATTCCTGAACATTGCTTCCCTTAATAATCATAGCAGTGAACATCTACAAATGGAAAGAGGATATATTTTAGCTCTGCAAAGTGTGTTACATAAATTATCTCATTTGGACTTCACGATAACTCTGTGAGGTAGTCATTATTATTATCTCCATTTTGTGAATGAAGAAACAGTAGGCAGGAGATAAAAAACATAGAAAATTACACATAAGAAATGTAAGCAAATAAATGAACAATATTATGGGAAAATCTTTAACTTTTCCCAATATTTACATGTATATACATACATGCATAAGTATTTATACATATACATGCATGAGGATTTAAGGCATTACAGCCTGAAACTTAAGAACTGACTATGCAGAAAGTCAAATCCAACATTTTGTTTTTTCAACCCAACTGAATGACCTCCCTATTTTCTCTCTCTCTCTCTCTATATATATATATATATATACATATATATATATAAATATACATATACTTATTTTTTATTTAAAATATTATTTTATTTTATTGATGCATTTTGTTATCATAGTTCTTTCCAAATATATGCTTCTTTTCCCTCAACCAGCCATTATAATAGTGCTCTAAAAATATAGAAGAAAATAATACTTTAACAAAATTAACTAATTCATTGACCATGTCTATAGCCAGAATTCACCAGCTCAACAATGATAAGAAAGAGGCACACATCCCTAATCTTATAGAGTTTAGAAAATTTTGAATACTCCCTTTTCTCCAACTTTCCATGAAACATCATTTTCCCTTCAGGCAAAGAACAGAAAACATCAAACCAAAGTAAATTTATTTTGGCAAGTGATGAGTGAGTTATGAGGAGAGAGAACTTTGGTCAAAAATCCAGAGAAGAAATTCAGGCTATTGCCACACATTCCATCTCAATTAGAACCTCATCAAAATGTGTGGCCTCTAAATCTAGAGCCAAATGAGATTAACTGATTGACTATGTTTTTATTCTAGTTACATACTTTTTAAGTGGTTGCTGCTTACCACTTAATTTTATTCTCTAAACGACCAAGAAATCAAGTATAGTACTGCTCTCTAATTAGAAGCATTAACTCTGAAAAAAATCATATATCTTACTTCTTTTAAAAATAATTATTTGATATTTAGGCACTAATCTGAGAAATTTGAAAAGCTACCAGTCATGTCAGTAACTCTTATAAAGACACCAGTCATACCAGTAACTCTTAAGGATACAGAGGAAAAAACCCTAAGATGATTGAGGTTTGACTACAACATTTGGTAATGCTGAAGCATAGTATTGATAGACAACCTCAATGCCCCAGATTTAGATAAGCAGAGAAAGTGGACCTGCTGACAACTAAGTACAACAAATACTAAGAGTGATGTGTGTGTGTGTGTGTGTGTGTGTGTAATGGTGATATATATATATGTATATTTTGTGTATATACATTTACACACTAGACAGCGTCATTTGCTTTACAAGATTGAAGAAAGGTAACATAGGTGAGGCAGAATACGCAGAGTACTAGGATTGAAATTACATTAGAATTCAGACACATTTTTGGTGACCTTGAATAAATCACTTAACCTCCCTCAGCTACTATTTCCTTATCTGTACAATTGAGGGCTTTGGAATTGATGACCCCTAAGGTCTAGTCTAGCTCTAAATCGATGATGCTATGACATGATAGCTGTATAGTATAACTGAACCAACACTGATCTGTTCACTGGAACACTGTAATCCAATGTTGTAGAAGAAGACTGTTTCTAGGATAGGGAAAAGATTCATTTGTGGTAGAAAGGGCATTAGACTAGTGATCAAGAGACCTGGCTTCAAGTCACAGCTCAGTTACTAGTATAAATCTTCTACTTTATCGGACTCGTATTATAAAACTTTAGAGCTGGAAAGGGCATTAAAATTTATCTAATTTAAATCTATCATTTTTAGAAATGAGATTCAAAGAAGGGAAATGACTCACCCAAAATAATATTGTATCATGGTAGTCAGAATGGGAATAATGGGAATCACTCATAATTTTATAGTATTTTGAGGTTTGTAAAGCACTTTCTTTACTTCAGCCCTGTGATGTTGACAACATTAGTATTACTACCACTCTCTTCTATTTACCCCAGTATATCCTGTACATAGCTCGTTTCTTTTTAGCTGTTTTCATGTTGTCTCCCCCATTAATTTATGAGCTCCTTGAAAATAGGAAGTCTCCCCACTATCCTCATTTCTTTGAATCCACAGCACTTAGCATAGTGAATGGCACATAGTAGGTATTTAATAAATATTTATTAATTGACTAACCATTTACAAATTAGGAAATTGAGCCTCAATAATAATAAAAATAGTAGCTGTCCTTCATATAATGGTTAAATATTTACACAGTATATTACAACAATGATTCTATCCTTCGAATCCCCAGGTAGATACTATGGATATCATTGTCTCTATTTTACAGATGAGGAGTATCAGGCTCAGAAAGCTTAAGTGACTTGCTTAATATCACACAGGGAATAAGTTTTAGAACTGGGTTGGATGTTTTCTGATTCCAAGTTCAAAAAAGCCCGGAGTTTAGTTTTCTTTCAATAATACCAGGTTGCTTCTAAATTATATTAATAAGTGACTACTTCAAGGTCATATACATGGCCAGCATTTGTTAGGAAATTTAAACTCCTCTAATGACTGCCTCACCTATACAATCATGAAGTTGGGCTAGTTTATCTTTAAGAACTTTTTCATCTTTCAATTTCATCCTTTCACTGATCTATGATTTCTTTGACGAGGATATCCCTTCTACTATATAGATTACAACCCCTATAAAACTTCATAAACAACTTTCAAGAGTTGTTATAGCCAAAAAAAATCTATAATTTTATGGCCAACCCAGTTATGACCTTCTCTGAATTGTTCTAAATTGGTTATCAAACAACAAATATACAATCTGTCTTTCCAACTTGTTAGGTCCCATCAGAACTTATAGCTTTTCAGAATATAGGAACATCTCCATGTCCTATTGTGGCAGTAGAAAACGACTTTATTGGATGATCAGAAAGGAAATTCTATGAAAAATACTTTTCTGGTCACCCAGTTCTTCAAAGAAGTCCTTTGGATTTTGTTTCCACATTTCTTCCTCTTTTCTATTCTCAGGCAATACTTGTTCAGGAAGCCAAGATCTTCCTGAGAGCTTACCAGGACTTGTCTTGCTGACCTCAAATTAGTCACTTAATAAATGATGGTCAAAATTTGAAAGAATCATCTATATTGTCCATTACAGATGCACACATGTTCAAAACAATCAAGGTACTATGAGGCTTCAAAAGTAAGATTTAGAATAGTATTGAATGTGGTAAGTTTAACCCTGAAAAACTTCCTGTAAGATGGCACTAGGGAAATAACCATGGGCCCATCTGGCATCCTAAAGAATTCTAAATCATTATCAGTCAGGACTTCATCCATCCTGAAGATCAGGCCAGTTGAGGGGGAATGTGGGGTTAACTGTGTGTTGTTCCTAGATTTTAATCCCAGAATTCAAATTTATGGCCTGCAGCATGAAAGTGAAGCATCAGGCCCAGGGAGTGCACTGAATGTGCAAGATATGCAGTGCTAGGTCATGCTTGTCTGACATCCGAAACGGACCCTCTTGGAAAATGTCATGAAATTCATGACCAACTGTCATTGGTTCCAAAGAGAAAGAAAGTCATATCCTCCAATTTTCTATATTTTATCTGAAACCAGTCCTCCCTGTGGGGTGAATGGTTCCCTTCCCAATCATGCCTAACCACTGCCTCTGCCACTATATTACTATTTTTCATCCTTCATTTCATTTTTCCTCAATTCAAATATTGGTATTTTATACTCTCTTCTCTTGCTACAGTGACTATAGTTCAATTATGCTCTTGCATATGTCAGGTATACTACAGTCTAATTTAATCTTCATTACACATTGCCATATTGCAATTATACATGCTCTCAGAGTGTTAACACATATTTAAACCTGTTATTCCTTTGTCACTGATTTACAAAGAGGTACCTGAAAAGAAGCAGATGTCATAATTACACGCTTATTCAGCTCATTTTAAACTAAGTCTCAAAGTAAATTGCAGATGAGCCAGGCATGTCTTGAAATTAATGTAGTGATAGGACACTAATGCCGCGATTCATTACGGTTTGTCAATGTGCCCTACTTCTGGAATGTGTGATAAAATTATATTAATACTGTGCGCTAATGAGATTAATGAATTTGAACATGCAAGAGAAGAATAGGTCCCTTTGTTCAAGTATTGAAAAAATAACATATAGGTAATTAAAAAGAATTAATCAAACCGTGTACAACCTCATTTATATTAAATTAATTTGTCTGGTTTCATTTCTAATAATTAATCACTCTTTGCAAATTATAAAGCACTTCCAGGCTGACTGAAACACTACAGTAGGAGTTGAGATCTAGAATATTTAGAGCTATCAAGGTGGTCCCTGCGGGTTCGTATTAATTAAGGTTTAACAGTTTGGAAAATTGTAGCAATATTTTATGATTCATGTAATTAAACTCTGTAACAAAATGTCACAACTGCTAGTTACTTCTGCGCCTGTGATTTATATCTTCTCCAGATTTCGAAGGAAGCTGCAGGAATGAAGTGTTCTTAGACATGCAGACAATCAAAGTGGAAACCAGCCGGTTGGGTGGAGAAGGCAGAATGAAAACCTTTTGCCCTGGCAGGGTTTGCATTTCCACCCTCCATATCAACTGTTGGGGTATGCAAATCAAAATAATTCATATTAACTAGCATATGGTAGAAAGCTCTCCTGGGTCTCCAGATACACACACTACAAATAAAAACAGAAGCAAGGGAGGACCTCGAGACCAGAAAGTCCCTTCTGTATGTGAATGCTACCAGAGCTATAGAATAATGTTGCCAAGTGGAATCTACTAAAGCTAAGGGAATAATGTTACCAGTCTCCTTAGTGGAAGATTTCAGATTCCTTTGTATCCCATCGGTACCCACATTTTCCATACTCAATATTAGTATATATAATAGGAAGGAGAGTATTTTCTTTTGCTGAAGAATATTCCAAATATAGGGTCACCCTTTATTTCCAGATTTATCTCTTATTATTTCCCTTGTATACTCTATGTTCCATACAGAAATGAAATATTCTGAAGATTCCTGAAAATATGATCCAGAATATACCCTTTCCTTTCAGTGTCTTTGCTTTCAGGCGATATTTGTAATCCCTTCTATTTCCTTTCTCACCTGTTGAATCCTACCCATCCATTAAAGCCCAACTTAAATATTGCCTCTCTCTCTCAAAGTCTCCTCTGATTCCCCAATCTACTTTTCCTCTCAGATCTCACAGCAATTTATCTCCTGATCATGTAATATTGCCTATATCATAGTGATAATAACAATAGGTTATTATGTAGTACTTTAAGGTTTGGCAAACCCTTTAGATCTTTTATTACAATTGTGTGTTTATATTTTATATTTTTTCCTAGACCATAAGTCCCATGAATACAAGACTTTGCTTTCCTCTGCCAAGCACATAGTAGATGAGTAATTATGTTTCTAGATTGATAAAGCTAAACTTTGTATATTCCTTAGCAATACACAGTTCTTATTGAAGTAAATACTTAACAAATCCTTAATAAAAGTAAGTACTTAATAAAAAGTGTGTTAAATCAAGGAATGAATGAATTAAAACCCTAATTAAAAGCATATCCTTGGGGGGTAGCAGTGGATTGAGAGACTGGTCTAAAGACAGGAGCTGTTCAAATCTGGCCTCATACATTTCCTAGTTATGTGACTCTGGGCATGTCACTTAAACCCCATTGTACAGCCCGTACCACTCTTCTGCCTTGGAACAAAATATACAGCATTGGTAAGGGTTTAAAAAGAAGGTAATGGCTTTTTTAAAAAGCATATTGTCTTTCCTTTGAAATGGTCACTGGCCTGCACGATTCAGGAGGCGCAAATTGCATACAAAATAACCAAGGTGGTTAAAAGATCACTTTTACTTTGATCAAGTCATTTCCTCTAGTATTCTGGTGACCTGAAATTAGGGAACAAATTATTTCATGGAAGAAAAAAGAAATAGAAATAGAAATAGAAAGACTTACATGAAGTGATGCGGAGTGAAGTGAGCAGAACCATGAGAACATTGTACACAATAACAGCAATAATATGTGATAGTAAACTGTGAATGAATGAGCTATTATGAACAATGCATGGAACCAGGGCAACTCCAAGGGATTCAATGATGAGAAAGATTATCCACCACCATAAAAGGAACTGACTGAGACTGAATGCAAATTGGCGCACACTATTCTTCACATTATTTTTGTGAATTTTGTGAATTTGTGAATTCATTCACATTATTATCTGAATTTTTCTCTAGTGGAAGTGATATGTGTCTTCTTTCATAACATGATGAATGTGGAAATATGTATTTTATGATTAAAAAAAGAAATAGATATTTAGAGAAATTACATGAGTTATTTGAGATCTCATGAAGATCTATATATCAGTTGTTGTTAGTATGGGGCCACAGTCAGCTACATGGCTTTGCTCCAACCTAAAATGCCCTCCATTATTACCTCTACATCTGAGAAGCCTTTGTTTCCTTCAAAACTCTTCTCAAGAGCTACCTTCTACATTAAGCCTTTCCAAACTATATATGTATATTTCATTCTATATCATATTATACATATATGTGTGTGGATATAAATATATATATGTGTACACATGTATAAATATATGTATATATGTGTATATATAAACTGTTATTTGTACACTTATTTCTTGATGGGAAATAATATCTGACAACAGAGACTTTCATTTTTGGCCTTGTAATCTTAGCACATAGGTATCTACCGTAGTGTCTGTGAGTCAGTCAGTTGACAAACATTTATTAACATTTATTATGTGCCATGTTTTGTGGTAAGCAATGGAAATACAATGATAAGCAAAAATAGGCCCTGCCCTCAAGAAGCTTACATTCTAATAGGGGAGACAACTTGTAAATAATTAAGTGCATCCCCCTCCCGTCCTCCCTTCCTCCCAAATGTCTTCAATCAATCTTTATGTCTTCTTACCACTTACATGGCTATCCCTCTTGTTTAAGCTCTGATCACTTTTGCCCGGACTTTTATAACTGGCTTCTAATCCATCCCTTCATCTCAAATTTCTTCCCTTTCCAGACCATCCTACATACAGCTACCAAAGAGATTTTTATAACATGTAAGTCATTTCTGCTCTCAATAAACTACTCAATAAACTTCATTAAATATTTAATAAACTTCAGTTAATATTACCCCTAGGATGGTATGTATTTGACTTTACAAATGATTTTATTTATGTATTATTATATCTACAATGTATTTAAAAAAATTTTTTTTAAACCCTTACCTTCCATCTTAGAGTCAATACTGTGTATTGGCTCCAAGGCAGAAGAGTGGTAAGGGTAGGCAATGGGGGTTTAGTGACTTGTCCAGGGTTACACAACTGAGGCCAGATTTGAACCTAGGACCTCCCGTCTTTAGGCCTGGCTCTCAATACATTGAGCTACCCAGCTGCCCCCTTACAATGTATTTTTATATCATCATTTACATACATCATGAAAATTGTTCCTATTATCTCTCTACCTGCCTCTCCCAGAGAGCCACTCCATGTAACAAATTATATTTTCATACATATATAATAAAATATAATGTTATATTTTAAAAGACAAAAACAACCCAAAGAAAAATCAACAAAACCAATCAATACATTGCAAAAGCCTGAATTTATGTGCAACATAGTTGTTCTTTCCCTTTACATTGTTGCAGTCATTGTGTGCTTATTCAATTTTTATCTCTTCATGTAGAACTTTCCATTTTGCTCTGTACATATTCATCATTACTTATAGTACAGCAATATTACATTAAATTCACATACTCTGATATATTCTGAGGGGAATCTACTTTGTTTCCAATTTTTGCTATAACTAAGTGCTATTTTAAATATTTTGGTATATATATATATATATGTATATATATATATATATACATATATATATATATATAACTTTCTTCTTTTCATTGGCCTTCTTGGGGTCCATTTGGCTTTTAAATACTTCATAAACTGATTTCAACCTGCTTTTCCAGGCTCATTATATCTCACTCCTCTTTATATAATCTAAAATCCAGTTAAACTCTTTTTTTTTTTTTGGTTTCCCTTGTATGTAATATTTCCTCCTGTGTCCATGTTTTACATTCACATTGCATTTACTCAGGCAACCTTACCATTTGCCTATGACTATTGCCCCATTCCTATCTTCTGCACCAATACCTTAGCACTAGATCTCCAGAATCTGGATTTTCAATCTGTAGGAAAGTTGTTACATTTAGCTCTAGAACACTTCCCCTGAGACTCAGCTGTTTTGATTGCTGAGAGTGAAAATTTAGCTAGTTATAGCTTTCCTTGCCCCAGCTTCTAAACTATGCTTAATCTCCATATCTAATTCAAGCATTCAGGCTTCCATCTTTCTCCTCTCTTTCCTGACCCTTCCATTTTCCACTTCATATTCTGGGAATAGTACTCTAATCAACAGTACTGTTCACTGCCTGGTGGATCAACTCATCAGTCCTGTGACTCCTCACACCAAACTCCCTTCAGTGACTACTTCTCCAATTATATCTTTCCTTAGAATGTAAGTTCATTGCAGGAAAGAACTTTGTCCCTTCTTGTATCTGTATCCCTAGTGCTTAGCACATTGCCTAGGAAAATAAATGATTAAGAAATGATTATTGATTAATTAATTTCTCAATGTCTCTGTGCAAACTGATTCTCCTGCTTAGGATACATTCTTTCTGCATTCCCACTTATTTAAATGCTTAATTTCCATTGAAGTTCAATCCAAGTGTCATTCCCTACAAATATATACTGTATTTCCTGTGTGTTTGTACATGTTTACACATAAGTTTATATTATATATTGTAATGGGAAAAGGATAGTGATAGGATAAGATTTAAGAGAAGTAGAAGGCTGTCTTTAGGAAACATACTAGGATCTCAAGGGAAAGGATTTGAGCAGGCAGAAGTCAGAGGTGGAAGAGTTTGGAAGTGACAACTGGTAGAGTCAGTGACTTCCTGGAGGAGGTGTGGTTCTTCTGGTCCGGAAGGGTAGAGCAAAGGCGGCTTTTTGGAGGTTAGCTACCTCAACCTGACTATAGAAAAGGAGAAACCCCTAAATCACCTTTAGAGGTACTCTGTTTCGCTGGGAATATCTATCTGAGCATGCCTTCTGTACTTTCCAGAAGGGTTTTATCTAAAAATCCTGTCAGATCAGCTCTGAGGTTTTACCTCAGGGGTCAGACCCCTTGGGATGGACTTAGTCATTTGAGAATGATCATAACAAGTTTTGGAGACAACTTTTGAACTAAATCAAACTAACTACTGAGGGTCATAGATAAGTAGCTTAGTCAGCTTTTGGGGAACACCTAGATAGAAATAGGGAGCTGGTAAGTTATCCAGAAGACTCAAAAGCTCCCTCTTGCGAGGGATGTAGAGGGTTGTTGGATAAATAGCTAGATCCCTTAGAGTTAGGGACCTTTAGTTCTGATCCTCAGTTTGTATCCCCTCTTATAATAAAAGAGATACTGATTTTATATATCAATTGTCTCCAAGGTGTTTGACCAACTGGCTCAGTGAGATAAAGTGATTCTGCTTCACTCTCCCTAAGTGGAGGTTAGAATACCCAGAGATCCCGGCTGAGTATTCAGGGGCATTCCTTACTGGAAATTACTACTATCTCTTTGGGTCTCTCCCCTACAACTCTTTTTTTAATATACATATATGTATAGTTATATATGTATAGATGTATACAAATATATGTGTATATATACACAAGTATATGTATACATGTGTATATATATGTGCGTGTGTGTATATATATATATATGTATATATATATATATATACATATATATATAATCCTTCCTAATAGAATGTAAGCATCAAGAGCATAAAGGACTTTTAAATTTTTGCCTTTTTTCCCCAAAAGCTAACACAGTTTCTGGCTCATAAAAGATGTTTCTAGATTGATTGACTTTTATAGTAAATTCTACAATTTCTTCAAGAATTTCATTATAGAATCTACTTTGTCAAGAATCCCTGACCTATAGTTTGCAGACCCTATTTATAGGACCATGTAAACTTAAATCTAGAGTGGGGAGAAATCTCAGAAGTTATCTTATCCCAGTCTTTCAGAGAGACTGAATGCCTCTTCTGAGGTAACAGAAGTAGAGTCAGCAACATTTTTTTGTTTATTGAAAATTGAGAGAACAGTCTGTCTACAGTATTATGGCACCTACCTTCTTCTCCACAGTTTTTCAAAGATCATTGATAGGGAATCAGCAATTACATCTATCTGCTAGCTTTTAAAAGATACTTGTTGGAGACAGCTAGGTGGCTCAATGGACAGAGTGCCAGGCATGTAAATGGGAACTCCTGGGTTCAAATTTGAACTCAGGCATTTCCTAGCTGTATGACCCTGGGTAAGTCACTTAAATCCCACTCCTTAGTCCTCTCTGATCTTCTGACATGGAATAAAATTACTCTTTTGTATCTCCATTCCTTTAAGTTTCTCTCCTTACAAGCTTGCTTTTGTTTTTGTTCAGTCCTTTGAATTACAATGGTAATTTTCAGTTAGGAAAAAAAAAAAAAAGGAAAATGAGTTGAACATCTCTACTTTATGTCCTTCATCTTTTAACCTCATTTACTCTAGTCTAAGCAATAGTTTTATATCTTCTTTGATTCATCTCTTTTTCGCACCATGGCTAAACACAAATAAAAATACCCTTCTTCCCTTTTTATTGTCTTTACCTTTCCTTATCATTCTCAGCTCATTCCAAGTGCTAACACTCCTGAAACTTTTTTTAATGGGATATTTTAATATTTATCCTTCATTATTTATACTTGCTTCATCTTCCACATTTTGTTTTTAATTATTTAAATTATTATTTTTTATTTATAGCTTCTCTTTTCCCTTCCTATTCCCTAGAAAAAAAAGGGAGGGGAAGAAAAACAAAACACTTACAACAAATGTATATAATCAAGAGATAATGGCCATATCTAAAAATTAAAATCTCACTTCCTTTTCTAAACAATTATCTGTCAGAAAGTTGACAGCATTTTAAATCATTGTTCATATTGAAACATGATTGAATATTGCATTGATCAGAATTCTTGTCTTTCAAAAATATTCATTTTTATAATATTGTGGGTATAATATAAAATATTTTCCTGGTTCTGCTCATTTCAATCTGTTCAGTGATGTTTAATTGACACCCACTATCCTCATTCTTTCCTTGTTTGTATATTTTAATTATGATTTCCAGTGGTATGAGATAATAACTCTCCTCTCCTTTTCTTCCTTAGCATTTCTTTTTCTTCTTCCTTTCTTTTATTGTTTTAAGACCATCAAAACATAACAAAAATCACTATTTGGCCTTCAATCTTATTTGACCCTAACCCTTCTAGGAGATATTTACATTGTCCTCTCTGATGCCTGTCCTCCCCACCATCTACCCTCTTCACTATTCCCTTTGTCATTTGAATATAAATCATTCATTTTAATAATTTTTTTCCTAATTGTTTGCTTGTATTTACTTTTTTATGTTGATTTTTTCTTCCGTATTTATATTTTAAACCTTCTTTTAATCCCCCTTCCTTTTATGAGGAATACTTGGAAGTAGTATTAAATAACAGTCCATTTTTCCTCCATGAGGTTATATTTAATATTTCTGGAAAGTTATCATTGGCTATAAGACCAAATCTTTTGCCTTTTGGAATATTGAACACTATATTCTCTTCTTCTTTATAATTATAGTTTAAATCTTACGTGTTTCTGACTATGATTCATTGGTATTTACACTCTTCCTTTCTGACAGCTTGTATATTGTTTTCTTTGACCTGGAAACTCTAGATTTTGGCTGGTTTCTAGGAGTCGTGTGTGTGTGTGTGTGTGTGTGTGTGTGTGTGTGTGTGTGTGTGTGTGTGTGTATGCACATGCACCTACGTGGCTTTTGAAGATGACTGTTACACTATTTTCACTTTGCTCTCTGGTTTTAAGAGATCTGAGCAATTTTCTTTAATAACTTTTTGAAATATATAGACTTTTTTTAGGTATGGATTTCAAGTGTTTCTAAAAATGTTTTTGATCTCTTTTCCAGGGCAATTGTTTCTTCTCTGTGATAAGTTACATTTTCTGTCTTTTTTATTCTTTTGACTTTTAAAAAATTATTCCTTGTTATTTAACTTCTTTTTGATGCAATCTAGTTTTCTGGGAGTCTGTTACTTGGGTAAAGTTTTGTACTTCTTGTGCCAAACTTTTAATTCGCTTTACAATTCTTTCTTTGTTATTATAATAGCATATTAAAATTATTTTCAAATTCTTCCATTGCTTCTTCTAGAAATTCTAAATAATCTTGTGGATAAGTTGTGTTTAGCTTTTAGGTATTTTAAAATTAGTCTCTTTTCTGAGTTTCTGTCTTCACTTCCCTAGCTTCATAATGGTTATTTTTTTAATTGTTATTTTTGTTTAGTCATTCTTCCACTGAGATCTATCTACTTTGAGCAATACATCATTGCTCTTCTAGCTGAGAGCTCTTTATGGGGTGACTCTCAGTCTATGATCTTGTTTCTCATACCCACCTCATCATTTCTTTCCTGAGAAAGAGACTATGACCTGAACTGCTGCTGACCTGGCCTGAGGCAAAGTTCAAGATCAACTCTAGCCTCTCCTACTCTGCTGCCCTAGTTTACTGGATCTGTGACCCACATGGGAATTGCTAACTTGGACCTAGGCTGAGTCCATGAACTTCAAGCTGCAGCCCTACAGGCCTCATTTTGGAGTTTGGGGTGCTGTCTTCCCAGCTCAAAGCTATGGAAGCTGAAGCCATGATATTTATACATTTCTTGCTCAAGTTTATGATTTTGAGCTGGAAAAATGACTCACTATAGCTTTTCTTTCAATTTCCCCTTTAGGTGAAATAATTGGAAGTAATTCTCAAGTCTCATCTCCTTCTTAGGTTGTTGTTAGAGTAGTTTGGGAGGTAGGAGATGAGTACTCTGTCATCTTGATTACTTCCAAGCCATAATTTGTTGATAAGGTTTTCATACAACATTGTGCATTGGTTCATTCTTGAAAACTTACCATCTCTTCTGGGCTAACTTGCCTTATGGAATGTTGGTTCTAGAGATTCTATTGGTTCTTTCTTGAAATGCTCCCAAATATGCTTTCCCTGCATTGTTAGTGTATGTAAAATTATGCCTGATTTCCTCTCCTTCCATATCTCAAGTTTTGGCTAAAATGATAATATTCTTTCAAGGCTCTCATCATTTCCATACCAGAAATAAATTGTTCCTTGTTGGCAATGATCACCAGCAAAGTAAAACATTAGAATTATTTACTTGTATAAAGGAAAAAAAACATTGAAAGACATTAAAAAATCTGATCAGCTCAGTCAGTGACTAAACTTGACATCACAAGCCTGATGGTGAAGTACATATCTTCCTCTTCTTGAAAGAGAGGTGATGGGCCTATAGGTGCAGAATGAAGAAGTCATTGTGAGACATGGCCAATAGGGTGATTGGTTTTGCTTGCATAGATTTACTTGTTACAAAGGAAGGTTCTGGTGGGGTCATGGGGAGAGGAAGAAGTTATTGGGGAGTGACAATAGCATTTTTTAATGATAAATACTTTTGAAAACACTTATTTAATGATGCATAATAATAGTTACATTTGTTGATTATCTTCTTACAGAGTAAGATTCATGGAATTTGAGAAAAATAAAATCTGCAAGTGGGTAAATGTTCAATTTGTGATAGAAGGCTCTCCCCCTTCAGCCTCTACTCGTGATGCATTGTAGTATGTCATACACCTGGAAATCAGAAGATCAGTTTTAATCTCAGTTTTGCCACTTGGGGAAATCATTTGCTTTCTCTGGGCCTCAACTATTTCATATTTTTAAAATGTCTTTTTTAAAAAAGAATTTTCTGAACTGATATCTTAGTTTCCTTCCATTTCTGATTATTTATAAATTAACCTGGAAATGAAAGAGATTGGAAGGGTTTGTGATAGGGGGCATTCAGAAATATATGACTGTGAGTTTATATGAGTGCCTGGAAGTAAGTGATTCCATAGGAAGTTGAATACCCTCCAATCAGCTGCCATGGTGACCAAGTGTATGTGTTTACATTTAACAGGTAACTGAGATTTTTTCTTTCTTTCTTTTTTTTTTTTGAGGTCCACAGCCCTGTTGTCTCACCTGCCTATGAAATCTAGCCTGGGGTCTCTTCTCAGGTTACAACTCCATCATGATCCTGGCATGACAGATTTAATCCTAATGGGACTAGAAGCTAAATCTGCTCTCAGACAAATGATGATGAAGTGAAATATTTAAGAAATCATCAAAAATAAGTGGCAGCACCACACGAGCTGTCTTTCCAAAGTGGCAGGGCTAAGGAAGCTGCTCGGGCAAACAGCCAGAGAAGTGAAACCCCATTTATGATTTAATTCCCATTTCAGCATCAATCAGCACATATTAATCACAGCAATAGTGAAAGAAAATCCTGAGTGTGCTCTTAGTATAACATGTTATGATCAGTGAGCCAAATTTTGGATTGCCAATGAAATCCCAGACTAGTTCAACCACCTCCCTCCCCCACCATTTCTATTCTCCATAACTCCTCATAACTTTGTGTCATATTCTAAATGGCTCCTTTGGGGCTCCCATCATAGCTGAGACTTCACAGGCTTTCTTAACTATTAACATTGGTTTGATTAATACAGAATGTCACATTCATGCAAAAAATTCCCATCAGGATGATATGCATGATATATATATATACCTACAAAATGCACACATACATACACATTCATACACACACACACCACTGCTGCTCCTATTATAACTTAACAACTCCCATATCCCAAACAATTCTAAAAACTGATTATAATTTGACTCCACTATGAAGCTGATACTCTTTGATGCTGTTCTTTTGCCTCCATAATGAAGAAAAATCTGGAACATTCCCTAGACTACCCAGTCAGTACTGAGAATTTATGTTTGGTCAGAAACTCCTAAGTTGGGATATTAGAAAATTCACCTTGGAATCAACGGTTTGGCTTTTGCCTTCACAACTTTGTGAAGGAGAAAGTAGGTGCTCACAACTTCTCTGAAAGCAGGAGAAATTTCTGTTGGCCTGCATAGATCAAGGTGGTCCAGATGCTTGCCTGTTGGTAACATATAGACTGGCAATGAAAAAGTGAGCAGATAGAAATATGGAAAAGCATAATGTTCAAAAAGGCCATAGAAATGGGCCAAAAAAATAAAAGACAACCAGATATTTAGAATTTAAAGGAAAACAAAGATTAAGTGACAAATGCAATGCTTGGCTGATACAAAGTGGAAAATCATATTAGATATTATGGAACTTCATTATGGGAGGTGAGTGAGTATAAGTCCATATTATTATAAATTCAGAAATAAAGCTCTGCTAGGGGGTTTCTTGAGCTGGAAGAAATGCCTTTGCCATGTATCCTGACTGAGATCTTTTTATTCGTTGGTCCTCAGATCCAAAGAATAGGTAGCCAAACAAATAAGACATTTAAAGAAATGCTTTCTATTTAGGAACAAGCAACTTTCAGTGCCCAAATGAATTAATTGCAACTGGGTTCTCACCATTGGAGTCAAAGTAAGTAACAAACATCTTTAAACATTTATTATGTTCCAGGCATTGTGCTAAACTCTGGGAATACCAATATAATCAGAAAGAAAGAGAATCCCTGCCCTCAAGGAGATTATATTCTAAATTTTAGAGTAAGAGGACCAGGGTTTAAATCCTATCTCTGTCGCTTATTGTGTGACCTTATGCAAATTACTTCATCTCTCTGGGACTCAGTTTCCTCCTCTGTAAATAAGTTGATTGGAGTAAATGACCTCTGAGATTCATTCTAGTTTTAAATTTATGAGCTTTTTATACCCTCCAATGGGATATAGAAATAGGGACAAGGAGGCTAAGATTACCGGCAACAATTATCTCCTGCATCCCAATTATCATGGGATCATAGACTTAGTACTAGGATCCTAAAGACCACAAGATCTAATTCTGTCATTTTACAGGTGAGATAAATGAGACATAGAGAGTTTAGGAACTTACCCATGTTCACAAAGCTAGTTAGTGTTCAAGAGTGGGACTTGAATACAGATCTCTAAGTCAAAGTTCAGATCTATTATGCTGCAATGCTTTTTCATACTTTTAACATGGTTTCCCTAATAGGAAATATATGAACTGCAGTGATAACTTGTTAATTAGAAGAACATAGCCAGCAAACATATACAATTCTAATATCTCCTTTCCTGTCAGTGATGCTGAATTTCCTTCTGCCTCTTTAAAAGCTACCACATCCTTCAGGGTCTTACAACATGCAAGTCTGTTATTAGAGATTCTGCTGAATTATTCAGGGCTAAATCAAGATGTGAAGACACCTTTTTTGAGACAGAAAATTGGCAAACACTCTGTAAGATGCCTTACAGCCAAAAAAAAATCCCAAAAGGCAGGGGGAGAAGAAAACAACCAACACTCAAACCACAAATCCTTCTACAGCTGTTGTACTTACCATCAAATTCATGGTATAAAATGGTTATATGAATAACAATGAAATGTATGCTTCAGGTAACTCTTGTCTGAGATGTCAGTATTTCCAAGTATCCGGTGGGAGACAAGGAGTTAAGTCCAGCCTTGGCAGCTTGTGAAATACAAATGGAGGGAAATGCACCATCAATATAAGAAATCAACATTAAGTGAGGATATTGTCCTCTCTTTGCCTTTCATTAAAGGCCAACGAATATTGAAAACCACCATCACTCAGGGGATTGTGTCAAAATACACTTGATACAGATCAAAAACAATCCCATCAGCAAGGCTGAAAGAATCAATGGTTTGCTTTTCCAAAATGCTGACCCCAAACTTGAAGATTTCTGCATACAGCAGTGAAATTTCCTAGAAAGTTTCAGAATACCATCCAGGTATACTACTATGCAGAAGAAAAAAAATCTGTGAAAACAGTTATAGGGAACTATTTGGTAGCCAAAGGAGTATTCAAAATCAAAACAAAGCACATATACTCAAAAACATGCAGAAGAGAAGGAGAAATCATGTATGAGGACCAGGGACATGGAAAGGAATGATTAAAAGTAGACAAAGAATGGGATGTGTATATACAATCTAATTTATATAATGTATCTTAAAAATATTTCCCTTCCTCATCTTGGAACATCCTGTAAAATATGCATTTCTAGCAAGTATTCCAATCAAGTTTATGGAATCTTGGGATGGATCTGCTTCCTGGAATATGTGATGGAGAGTTTTCCCCTAATATATCCCAATTTCAGAGCATGTGCAGATCCTCTGACTGCTTCTGGTCAGCCATGAAGATTTAAGGGTTTGGACTGTCTAGTAACAGTTTAAATTGGCTACTAAATGTAAAGTCCATGTTCAACTTCTAAAGGGGCAAATCCCCTTTACAGGATGCAGTTCTCCCATACTTCCATAAGCCATGAGTCTATCCCTTCCTAAACAAACCTCTGCCTGGGATTGAGCTATGTCTTCTTTGCATCTTTTATTTTCTTTGGGAAAAGACTTTGTGAGATCTCAAAAGGATGGCATATTCAACTTGCCAGATACCCAAGCAGTAGAGGAAAAGCTGCTTGAGAAGATTTAGCAGCAAAAGGGAGAGTCAGAAAGAGAAAGAGAAGTTGGAAAGGAAAATCCTACCTGATGTAGATCACAGTATGCTCAGTGGAGGTGAAATATAAAATACCTATTTTTGATTCACTTCCGCAAGCAAAGGGCTTCCTCTCCTCACCACCTACCGATATAAAGCACCTAAAAAGGACAAAAACCAAAAGCAGCTGAGGGAAGGAGCTCTTCCATAGGATGCAGCCCTGAAGGAAGGCAGGGTTTGGGCACTTACACACTATAAAGGGGTAAAATTACTTCTTCCAAAGTGTGAGCTGATCACCTCTCCCCCACTTCGACTATGGCACCAGAGTCAGAGAGAGTGTGGGGCAATCTCTAGGTTCTCAGGGGACTGGCTAAGGACACCACAGACTTACCTCAGAGATCAGTGAGACTTGGGACCCCAGGAGGCTGAGGAATGCAGAGACTAGCCACAGAATTAGGTAAGAGAGGGGCTGCACTCAGCAGACTCAGTGGAGACTGAAAAGTTTACTCAGGGCAAAAACCACTCTGTAATTCCATATAAAGACCTTCCTACCCTCCTCACTCAGACTTTTGATTGGGAAGGGAAGGGAGAACTAACACAGAAATGGACACCAACACTCAGGAACCATAATCAGCAACTACCAAAAAAAACAACAAGAAAAGAAACTTGACCCAGGATAATTTCTATGGAGAAAAATTCCAGACTACAGAGGAGACAGCAGAGGATGGCAAACAAGCAAACACACCAAAACCTTCCAAAAAAAATGGAAATTGGTCACAACCCCTTGAGGAGCTCAGATTTGAGATTATGAACCAAGTGAGAAAGATAGAATAAACTTGGCAAGAAAAGTGGGAAATACTTCAAAAAAGAAAATAACAGTTTAAAATATAAAATCTCCCACTTTGGAAAAAGAAGCCCAGAAATCAAATGAAATGATAAGCAAATTGAAGACTAGAAATGACTTGCAATGAAGCCATGAAAAGCAGGATAGACCAAAAAGAAAAGGAAAATCTAAAGATCATAGCTAAAAACCAGTCTTTAAAAACTAGAATTGGGAAAGGAGAAGCTAATGACCCCAAAAGACAGCAAAAATTAATAAAGCAAAGTCAAAAGAATGACAAATTAGAAGGAAACATGAAATATCTCATTGAGAAGATGACAGACATAGAAAATAGGTCAAGGATAGACAATTTGAGAATCATAGGCTTACCTGAAAACATGGAAATAAACAAAAACCTTGACATTATACTACAAGAAATTATCCAAGAAAATTTCCCTGATATTCTTGAACAAAAGGACAAAATAAACATTAAAAGAGTCCATAGATCACCCTCTATGCTAAATCCTTAAAAGACAACTTCCAGGAATATAATTGCCAAATTCAAGAGCTTCCAATCTAAGGATATATATAAATTTTCCAAATTCGAAAAATTTAATAAAATTATATATATGGGGTAGCTGGGTAGCTCAGTGGAGTGAGAGTCAGGCCTAGAGACAGGAGGTCCTTAGTTCAAACCCGGCCTCAGCCACTTCCCAGCTGTGTGACCCTGGGCAGGTCACTTGACCCCCATTGCCCACCCTTACCAATCTTCCACCTATGAGACAATACACCGAAGTACAAGGGTTTAAAAAAAATCTAAAAAAAAAAAAAAGAAAATTATATATATATATATTTAGAATATTTTTCCATGGTTACAAGATTCATGTCTTTCCCTCCCTTCCTCTCAACCCCCTCCCATAGCCGAGGCACAATTCCACTGGGTTTTACATGTGTCATTGATCAAGACCTATTTCCATGTTATTGATATTTGCACTAGGGTGATTGTTTAGAGTATATATCCACAATCATATCCACATCAACTCAAGTGATGAAGCAGTTGTTTTTCTTCTGTGTTTCTGCTCCTACAATTCTTCCTCTGAATGGTAATACTGTAGTTTCTCATAAATCCTGCAGAATTGTCCTGGATCATTGCATTATTGCTAGTAGAGAAGTCCATGACAATCGATTGTACACAGTGTATAAGTCTCTATGTACAATGTTCTCTTGGTTTTGCTCCTTTTACTCTGCATCAATTATTGGAGGGCATTCCAGTTCACATGGAATTCCTCCAGTTCATTATTCCTTTTAGCATAATAGTATTCCATCAACATCAGATACCACAATTCGTTCAGCCATTCCCCAATCAAAGGGCATCCTCTCATTTTTCAATTCTTTGACACCACAAAGGGCTTGGCTAAAATACTTTTGTACAAGTCTTTTTCCCTATGATTTTTTGTGGTATAAACCCAGTAGTGGTATGGCTATGTCAAAGAGCAGGCGGTCTTTTAACACACTTTGGGCATAGTTCCTAATTGCCATCCAGAATGGTTGGACCAATTCACAACTCTACCAGCAATGCATCAATGTCTCAATTTTGCCACATCCCCTCCAACATTTATTATTCTCCTTTCAAGCTAAGGAGAAAATATTGCCAGAAGTCAGAAAGAGATACTTCAGATACCAAGGAGTGCCAATCAGGATTACATAGGAGCTGGCAGGCTTGGAATATGTTATTCAGAAAGCCAAGAGAATTGGGTCTAGAAGCAAGGATCACCTACCCATCAAAACTGACTGTATACTCCCAGGGGAAAGTATGGGCATTTAACAAATTAGAGGATTTCCAAGTATTTATAAAGAAAAGACCAGAACTAAACAGAAAATTTGATGTCCAAATAAAAAATTCAAGAGAAACATGAAAGGTAAATAAGAAAGAGGGGGGGAAAAGTTGAAGGGTTTCAGTAAGGTCAAATTGTTTATATTCCTATATGGAAAAATGATATTTGTAAATCTCAAAAACTGTATTAATTATGATAGTAGTTAGAAGAATTATTCATAGGTAGTGGTTGGAGTACTAAGTGGTTTATGATGATATGTAAAAAAAGAAAGGGGGTGAATAGAAGATGGCACCAAGAAAAACTGGAAGGAATAAGAAAAATGGAAAAATTATACCACATAAAGAGGCACATGGGGTGGGGAGGGGAAGAATACTATTATAAGAAGGAGAGGAAGAGAGTGCTAATAGGTAACATGCAAACCTTACTCTCAGTAGAATCAACTTGGAGGAAAGAGCATCTAGATCCACTGAGGTATCTAAAAATATCTTACCCTACAGGGAAGCTGAGAAGGAAAAACCAAGGGTGGATAGTGTGGTGGGGAGTACCAAAAAGGAGGTGAAGAGAGGGGGAGGGAATTTAATAGACCCCCAAAAAAGGAGGGGAATAATAAGGGAGGGAGTGGAAAAGGAAGTAAAATAAGATTCACAATTAGGGGGACTGATTAAAAGCAAAACACTGGTGCAGAAGGCAATAGTGAAAGATGGAAGGCCAGGACGAGGGGAGGAAATCACAATGATGGGGAATAAATAGGTGGTAATCATAACTCTGAATGTGAATGGGATGCACTCACCCATAAAATGGAAGCAAATGGCAGAGTGGATTAGAAACTAAAATCCTGCCATATGTTGCCTGCAAGAAACAAACATGAGGCAGGTAGACCCACATAGGTTAAAGGTAAAAGGCTGGAGCAAAATCTATTGAGAATCAACTGAGAAAAAGATGACAGGAGTCACAAGCATGATATCTTACAAAGCCAAAGTAAAATAGATCTGATTAAAGGAGATAGGGAATGTAATTACATCCTGATAAAAGACAGTATAGATAATGAAAAAATAGCAATACTCAACATGTATGCACCAAATGGTATCGCATCCAGATTTTTAAAGGAGAAATTACTGGAGCTGAAGGAGGAAATGGATAGCAAAACTCTACTAAGTGGGAGACCTGTACCTTCCTCTATCAAATCTAGATAAATCAAACTAAAAAAATAAATAAGGAAGAGGTAAGAGATATGAATGAAATTTTAGAAAAATTAGAGTTAATAGATATATGGAGAAAAATAAATAAGGAAAAAAGGAATACACCTTCTTTTCAGCAACACACAGTAAATTCACAAAGATTGACCATGTAATAGGGCATAAAAACATGGCAAACAGATGCAAAAAAGCAGAAATAATAAATGCAACCTTTTCAGATCATAATGCAATAAAAATAATAATTAGTAAGGGTACATGGATAGGCAAATAAAAATTAATTGGAAATTAAATAATATGATTCTCCAAAATTGGTTGGTTAGAGAACAAATCATATAAATATTTAATAATTTCATTGAAGAGAATGACAATGATGAGACATTCTATCAAAATCTATGGGATGCAGCCAAAGTAGTACTCTGGGAAATTTATGCATATATTAACAAATCAGGGAGGAAAGAGGTCAATGAATTGAGCATGCAAATTAAAAAACTAGAAAGAGAACAAATTAAAAATCCCCAGATAAAACTAAATTATAAATCCTAAAAATTAAAGGAGAAAGTAATAAAATTGAAAGTGAAATAATTATTGAATTAATGAATAAGACTAGAAGCTGGTACTTTGAAAAAAACAAATAAAATATACCAAGTACTGGTCAATCTTATTAAAAAAAGGAAAGAAGAAAACCAAATTAACAGTATCAAAGATGAAAAGGGCAATCTCACCTCTAATGAAGAGGATATTAAGGTAATTATTAAGAACTATTTTGCCCAACTATATGTCAGTAAATATGGCAATCTAGATTATATGGATGATTATTTACAAAAATTTAAATTGCCTAGATTAGCAGAAGAAATAGAATACTTAAATGATCCCATATTAGAAAAAGAAATTAAACAAGCCATCAAAGAACTCCCTAAGAAAAAATCCCTAGGGCCAGATAGATTCACAAGTGAATTCTATCAAACATTTAAAGAACAACCAACCTGAATACGATCCAAACTATTTGACAAATTAAGCGAAGAAGGAGTTCTACCAAATTCCTATTATGTAACAAATATGGTATTGATTCCAAAGCCAGGCAGATTAAAAACAGAGAAAAAAAAAAAAAACAAACTAAAGACCAATCTCTTTAATGAACATAGAGGCAAACCTCTTAAATAGAATACTAGCAAAAAGACTCCAGCAAGTGATCATGAGGATTATTCACTATGATCAGGTGGGATTTACACCAAGAATTGAAGGATGGTTTAATAGTAGGAAAACCATTCACATAATTGACCATATCAGCAACCAAACCAACAGAAATCACATGATTTTCTCAATAGATGCAGAAAAATCCTTTGAGAAAATACAACATGCATTCCTACTGAAAACACTAGAAAGTATAGGAATAGAAGAGTCCTAAAAATAATAAATGGTATATATTAAAAACCATCAGCAAGCAACATCTGCAATGGGGATAAATTAGAAGCCTTCCCAATAATATCAGGAGTGAAACAAGGATGACTATTATCACCTCTATTATTTAACATTGTAGTAGAAACACTAGCAGTAGCAATTGGAGAAGAAAAAGAAATTGAAGGTATTAAAATAAGTAATGAGGAGATTAAACTATCACTCTTTGCAGATGATGTGATGGTATACTTATTGTGAAGATTAATTTCTCCCCTAAATCTCAGGATTACCCAAGCTAATTGCAAGGACCAGTGCACCCAGGAATTTAGGAAGAAAAGATACCCTAAAACTGGGAGCTGATTCAGATAGGTAATACACTGCTTTTTCATAGAGTGGGCCATGCTTTCTTTCCCTCCACCTTAGGTGTAAAAAAAGCCAGGGAATAGCTTGTTTCTCTTGCCATTGGACAGGGAGTTAAAAGGATAGTATCTCTCCTCAGGTAAAAACCCTGTAGGAGGCTAATTATTGCCTAAGGGAAATGCATCCAACTTCTAAGCAAGAAGTGAGCACTCAGCTTTTGGCAATGTAAGAGAAAGAGGGGTTTATACTTTCCCAGATTGTTTCGAGAGCAGCTCCAAATCAACTAAAAAACTAGTGGAAATAATCAACAACTTTAGCAAAGTTGCAGGATACAAAATAAACCCATATAAATCATAAGCATTTCTATATATTTTCAACACATCTTAGCAGCAAGAGTTAGAAGGAGAGATTCCATTTAAATTCACCATAGATAATATAAAATATTTAGGAATCTATTTGCCAAGACAAACATAGGAACTATATTAACACAACTACAAAAAAAAACCTTTCCACAAAATTAAAACTAGATCTAAACAATTGGAAAAACATTAATTGTTCATGAGTAGGATGAGGTGACATAATAAAAATGACAATACTACCCAAAATAATTTACTTATTCAGTGCCATACCTATCAAATTACCAAGAAACTTTTTTACTGAATTAGAAAAAAATATAATAAAGTTCATTCGGATGAATAAAAGATCAAGAATATAAAGAAAAATAATGAAAAAAATGTGAAGGATGGGAGCATTAGCAGTACCAGATCTCAAACTGTACTATAAAGCAGTGGCCATCAAAACAATATGGTACTGGCTAAGAGACAGAAGGGAGGATCACTGGAATAGATTTAGGTTAAATGACCTTAGCAATCTAGTGTTTGATAAACACAAAGAACCCAGCTTTTGGGACAAGAACTCCCTATTTGACAAAAACTGCTAGGAAAACTTGAAAACAGTTTGGGAGAGATTATGTTTAGATTAACATCTCACACCCTACCTCAAGATAAATTTAGAATGTGTGCATTGACTTAAATATAAAGAAGGAAATTATAAGTAAATTAAGTGAACATAATTAATATAAATTATTATAACATAATTTAGGTTTACCTGTCAGATCTATGGGAAAGGAAAGATTTTAAGACCAAGTAAGAAACAGAAAATATTACAAAATGTAAAATGAATCATTTTGATTACATTAAATTAATAAGTCTTTGTACAAACAAAACCAATATGACCAAAATTAGAAGGGAAGCAACAAATTGGAGAAAAATCTTTGTAACAAACACTTCTGACTAAGGTCTAATTACACAAACGTATAAGGAGTTAAAACAATTGTCAAGCCATTCCCCAATTAACAGATGTGCAAGGGACATGAATAGGCAATTTTCAGATAAAGAAATCAAAACTATCAATAAGCACATGAAAAAGTGTTCTAAATCTCTTATAATGAGAGAAATGCAAATCAAAAGAAATCTGAAATACTACTTCACACCGAGCAGACTGGCTAATATGACAGCAAAGGAAAGGTATAAATGTTGGAGAGGATGTGGCAAAATTGAGACATTAATGCACTGCTGATGAGTTATGAATTGGTCCAAACATTCTGGAAGGCAATTTGGAACTATGCCCAAAGGGCATTAAAAGACTGCCTGCCCTTTGATCTAGCCATACCACTGATGGTTTTATACCCCAAAGAGATAATAAGGAAAAAGACTTGTACAAAAATGTTTATAGCCACAATCTTTGTGGTGGCAAAAATTTGGAAAATGAGGGGATGACCTTTGATTGGGGAATGGCTGAACAAATTGTGGTATCTGTTGGTGATGGAATACTATTGTGCTAAAAGGAATAATGAACTGGAGGAATTCCATGTGAACTGGAATGACCTCCAGGAATTGATGCAGAGTGAAAGAAGCAGAACCAGGAGAACATTATACACAGAGACTGATACACTGTGGCACAATCAAATATAATAGACTTTTCTACTAGCAGCAATGCAATGATCCAGGACAATTCTGAGGGACTTATGAGAAAGAACACTATCCACATCCAGAGAAAGAACCGTGGGTGTAGAAACACAGAAGAAAAACAATTGCTTGATCACATGGTTCAATGGGGATATGATTGGGAATGTAGAATCTAAATGATCACCCTAGTGCAAATATTAATAATATGGAAATAGCTCTTGATCAATGATTCATGCAAAACCCAGTGGAATTGCTCATTGGTTTTGGAAGTGGGATGGTAGGAAAGGAGGGAAAGAACATGGTTCATGTAACCATAGAAAAAAAATCTAAATAAATAAATTAATTAAATAAACTTTAAAAAATAAAATGGCTATTTAAAAGTCCTTTAAAAGAAACTATTTCCAAATGTACCAAGAAGGTCTTTCAATTGATTGAACTAGTG
The DNA here is from genome assembly GCF_016433145.1 of Gracilinanus agilis. Taxonomy (NCBI): domain Eukaryota; kingdom Metazoa; phylum Chordata; class Mammalia; order Didelphimorphia; family Didelphidae; genus Gracilinanus; species Gracilinanus agilis. The sequence goes on along the minus strand of NC_058131.1, from coordinate 297,074,610 downwards.
GTGATAAGTTAATGGATTCTGTTCCAATCATTCTACGATTCTTTTTTCCTTGGTATTTTGTTTTTTATATGAGACTATCTGTGCCATAACAGAATTATATTGCATATTGTATACTTTACTTCTCTCTTTAGGTGTTGGACACTCAGTGGTTTAGTGCAGTGATGGGCAAACTACAGCCTGTGGGCCAGATGTGGCCCCCTGAAATGCTCTATCCAGCCTGAGACATTATTCCTAATCTGACAAAGGCAATGAGTAGGATACAATTCAATGAAACTTTGTAAGAGTTGCCTTAGAAACAGACTGACAGATGAACATTTCCTTTCCTTTGGTCCCCTCTTTAAAAAGTTTAACCATCACTGGTTTAGTGGATAGTGCCTGGCCTAAATTAAGGAAAATCTGAGATGAAATCCAACACCAGACACTTAACTATGTGACCCTGAGCAATTCACTTGATTTCTATTTATTACAATTCACATTTTTGCAGGAAACTGTAAAAATTGAAATAACAATAGCACTTTTCTCCTCAGGTTATTATGAGGATTATAATAAATGAAAGTAAAATTATTAAATGTAATATTAATAAAATATTGTGGTTGCTGTTATAAAATTAACTCTCAAGTCAGGAATCTGTTAGTAGTTCTTAACAATGTAATTTTAATTATAATGGAAATATATGGAAAAAAGGGAAATGTAGGAAGGGGACAGAAAAATGTAAAAAAAAATTTCCTTATTTCCAGGCCTTTCACTATGTGAGGCCAAGTTTCTCTCCTTCCTTACCTTTTAAATAATTTTGTGCTAAAGTGACATCAACAATAATATGTAGAACCACAGCAGATACTCAATTATTTTGCTCTTTTCTCTTTCCTGGAAGGGGAGGAGTTGAATCTTATCCAGGGTTGTCTGCCCCCTTACAATGCCCCATTTACTTTCTTCAGAGTAGGAACTGAAGATTTAGTCAACTATATCTTATTATAATTTATTTTATTTTTAATGTAGGGGAAACATAACATTAACACTCAGGTTCAAATAATTCTTATCTGTTATTTTATAAAGTTTATATCAGATAAAATTTTATTAAGAAAGCCACAATAGCACAGAGCCCCCAGTAAGGAGAGTGTCATAACTGCCACGAGAAACAAAAACTCTATTTGTGTTTATTAAATATCATTTGAAGCTAATAAATGAATATATACACCCTCACAGAACTCAGCCATAGGCCTTGTCATTCATTCTAACAACCTCTATACGAAGTCTCTTTTACCATGACCAGATAGCCATATGTGGACCTATTTCATGAGGCCAGTTGTTCAGAATTATTAACCATGGCAAATATTCATCACTGACAAATATAAAAAAATTCTTAAATCAGTTAATTCCCAGGAATAACCAAATATCAGCTTTGAAAGAGACCTGGAAAACTACTAGACCCAGTCACATGATTAAAGATTGTCTTTCCATTTTTCCTACTATTATCTTATGGGAAATCTCATTTCACTTTTGGACAACTAATTATCAGTAAAGTTTTCCTTAGGAGAAGGCTAAATATGCCCTCCTCATTTTCCTAGTCTTTCTATGGATGAAAGAAACAAATAATGTATCCCTCACATGATGGCAACTGCAATGCATGAAGATATATCCTTCCCCCATATATTTCTATTCCACACTAAATATCTGTAGATCCCAGGAATTTAACTTAGAAAGTTAGAAAAAAAATACACAAGAGGCAATTTAGTTTAAGTTCCTCATTTTAGAATTAAGAAAACCAAAGCCTGGAGATTGGAGTAACTAGTTGTCTCAAAAGTAATTAACATGGCCAAGATCCAATTCTAGGTTCTTTGATGTGAAATTCAGTATTATTTGTACTATGTTTCATTTCCTTAATTGCCATTCAACTGATCATCACACGGCATAAATTCACTTGCCATATTGGTTGCCTTCTGATGGATGTACTTCCTTGAGCTTGTAAATATCCTTAAAGTCAGATTCCCAAAGTTAATCAAAATACCATAGATATGGCCTTGCCAGGGTAAGCCCAATGGTAGTATGATCTACATTGTATTGGATCCTATGCCTTTCTAAGATCATATTATTTATTTGGCTGCCAAGTCACATGACTCAAATGTATTGAGCTTGTAGTCTACTAAAATTCTTGCATTTTTCACATAGACTTTCACATCTTAAACATCTAGTGGTATTATAGGTGATTTTTTTTGAGCCCAAGTATAGAACTTTAATTTTATCTCTGTTCATTTGACTAGACTTGGACAATTCTTCTAGCCTGACATCTAATCCAATAAGTTTTTATTAAACATCTATCATGTGAAAGGCACCATGATAGGGATCCAAAAGTAAAATGAAAATTAGTCCTTGCTCTAAAGGAGCATATATATAGAATATATATATATTCTACCTGGAGAAAGTAAAGTAAAGTATGTAATCAAAAAAAGAATATACGTATAAATATGAAAAATGAGAGTTCTCTAAATATAGGAGTATCAGAAAAGCCTTCCTATTGATGATGTCACATGAACTGAGTTTTGAAGAAAGTGAAGGCTTCTAAGAGGCCTAAGTGAAAAAGTAATAAATTCAAGCCAAGGGGCACAGCTTGTGCTACCACAGGAATTCTAGATGGATTGCAGAATTTGTTGTATAGCATATATTCTTACTAAGCTAGAACACATAATATATGACAGAGAATAGCAAAATAATTCTGGAAAGGCAAGCTGAAGTCAGATTGTGAAGAAATATCAATGTTTAGCAGAAAGATTTGATGTTTTATTTTAGAGGTGATATGAAGCACTTAAGGCTTTTGAGTAGAGCAGTGACAATGAACAAACTTGTGCTTTAGATTATTTTGGCATCTATGTAAAAGATGTTGTGAAGATGATGAAAGACTAGAAGTCAGCAGTGCAATTAGATTATGTTGCAATAGTCCAATTGAGAAATGATGAGGGCTTGAACCAGATTGGTAGTTGCATAAATGGAAAGAAAGGGGTGGATGAAAGAGATGCTGAGAAGGTAAAATCTATGAGGCTGCATATTGTGGGATGAAACATTTTTATACGAAGACTGTCATTTAACATGTTAGATATTCTTCCTTTTTTCATATCATCAACAAATATGGTAAAAATTTCACCTGTGCCTTTATCCAAGCAATTGCTAAAAGTGTTCAATTGGACAGAGCCATGAAAAAAATAAAGTCCTGGGATATTTAAGTAAATTATTTTCTCCAAATTGATACCTATTGATAAGCAATTTGGAGGTTAGGTCATTCAGCCAGCCAAAATGCCACCTAGCCTTCATCTCCCCATCTTGTCTATGAAGTGATTATGAGAAACTATAAAATGCTATACTAAAATGTATGTATAATATATTTAAAACATTTTTCTCCTAACCTTGCAATAATAATCTTATCAAAAAAGGGAAATAAAGCTAGACTTTATGTTCTGTTATTTTGGCTCTTTTCCATTCCAATTTCCTTCCTCAATGTTTATATATTATGATTTTAATAAAGTTTATCATTTTTCTAGTAATCAAAGTTACATTAAATGGGCATTCTTCTGTTGATTCTACTTCTTTTCCTCTTTAAGAAAGAAAGAAAAAAAACGTGCGTCTTTCATCAATACCTGGAGCTGGTGGTGAGCACAGGAGTCATATATGATAGTTTTGTTCAATTATTTCTCTTGTTTTACATAATTATTTTTATTCATCACTTATCAATAATCATGACACAAATTACATACCAGCACCCTGGTATATCATTTGTCTCAGCATGGTGACTTGAATTTTTTGAGGGAGCCTAAATACTTTCTTATTTCTTCCTCATTTAGATTTCACCTCCTTGTTAACCATTTTCTCCTCTTTCCTAGTCTAGATCTCCTTTTACTTGGCAGAAAAAAACCATAAATGAGGCCAGAATTAAGTGTTCCTAATTTGATCATTCTTTATGATAATCTCATCTCTTCTCAAGTATCTCAATCCACAACTCTATCAAGTTAGAAAGCAGTGGCTTTGAAAATCTTAAGGTATTATATAAATACTATTGTTATTATTACTTAGATCCACCTCTTAATCTAAACATAACTAAAAAAAGTCCACTTTTTGTTATCTTTGGCATACTTGTAAGTGTCAACCTCAGTTCATTCTGAACTCCAAATTTCCTAGAACTGTTATTCCAGGATCACTTCTGTGTCTTTATCTTTCATTACCTATGCTTCTTTCTACCTTTTTTCTAGGTCTACTTAAAATCTAAGTTAATTGAAAAGTGATCTATGTACCTGTGTTGTTTTTTTTAGACATGTCTTTCTTTTATTCCTCACTAAAAATGTTTCAATATTTCATTTAAAACTTTCAAAATTTTCTGGAGAGCTCCTCAACCCTCTAAGGCTTACTACTCTAAAAGCATTTTTGGCCATGAATTTGGTCTAACTTTTGTCTGAATCCTTGAAATTTATCCTTCTCAAATCTAGGTTTCATTTCAGACTACTCATTTCTCCCCAAAAAATTTGTTCCTATTTCAACAACCAATTGATCTTTATTGGGCAGAATCACATCCAGAATAAAAATTTCCATTGTCATTCCTCATCCTTTTGAAGACTGAAATTTCCATGAAAATGGAGAATGTTTCAGCTTTTCTGCTAAGTGCTCCTGTATAATCGTAATCCTCTACCATTACTATATCATGCCTCCATACCAGATTTGTGGCTTGTTTCCTGATATCTTTATCTATTTTCCCCTACTGTATAGATAATCTATATTATATTCACAAGATAATATTATTTCTATTTTTCTCTTGATTAAACTCTACTAAATGTACTTTACCATCTGTCTGCTTCCTAAATCCTGAATCTCCACTTCTGATTGTGTCTTATACATAAGAAAGTATGTTCAATTTAGGAAATTTTCTTTTTCATTTTGCATCATTCATGAGTCTCTTTTATCAAATCTCAGTGATATCTTTGATACTTTAATGTATTTGTAATCTCATCCATATGGGCATTCCTTCCAATGATGCAGATAATCAAATAATCCAACCATGTCCTCTTATCCAAGGCCACTCAAATGCCACTGATACAGATTTTTTTCTCTTCTTGTACTTGTCTCAAGTCTATCTTGTTTATTCAAACTTTGTGCTTCTAAGGCTGCAAATTTCATTTCTGGCTCCTTTCTTGGATATTGTCTCCTGTGAGTAATTGGTCTTCTCTGTTGCTATTCTTCTTCTTATGCTGTAGCTGCTACTCTCTACAGTAGATATATGTTGGCAATTTTCACCCTGCCCCCTCCCTTTATAGTTTAAATCTTCTTGATTAAATGTGTAAGACTCTGGGAAAATGTGACTTTTTACTGTCTACTGATAAGTTCTATTCTGTCCCTGGCCAAGAACCCTGTTTTCTGTTTTAAGCCATTGCCCAGAAATCCAAATCCATTCTTAAATACCATCTTCTTTGCCAGCTGTTCACTTTCCAAAAAATCCTTTGTCTTCTGAATCTCTAGACTTCGATCAATGGTAGTGATGAAAGTACCACCTCAGCCCCAAAGTGTCACTTCCTTGCCCAGGTTGCCTCTTTCATAGCATAAAACTTTAACCAAATGGTTTGATTGATGGCTTCTGTCTTCATTAAAGGTTGTTAGCACTTCAGAACTGTGCTGATTTAGACTTTCAATGACAAGCTACTCTTATGTTTACTTTTGATTCTCGATACCACTCGAAAAGGTAACAAAACATCCAATTTTTTATGATAGCCTGTTGAGCCTCTAATTTTGTAAAGTGAAGTATCATCATCATCATCATCATCATCATCATCAAAAGTAGTTACATAGTGCCTTGAGGTTTTCAAGGCATTTTACAAAAATAGAATCCCTTTTGGGATAACACTGGGTGTGCAGTTTGGCATGCAAAAAATGTAGGTAGGAATAATGACAACACCTGAAAGAAAAATTTAGGCTTTTTCCATCCAGTTCTAGTATGTGAAGGATTTTTGGATAATGAATCATAGACAGAGTACTGAATGAACCTGCCATTCCTTTCTCTCTCAACATCACTGCACAAATCTGATCTGAGATGACTAAGAAGTTAAATACCCACCTTGGTAACCACTATTGCTGTGTAGCTTAACTCCAAGAAACAAAGTCTCTTTCCACAGCTTCTTCCTATATGTCTGTGCCCTCTACTGGCACTTTAATATTAGCTATCATTTAAGTGCCCCCAGGTACCTTGGAGAAGGGGTGGTATTTATTTCTTCTAACTCAATTCAAGTAGTTACTGAACACTCAGTGTCCCCACTGAGTCCTGTCTTGTGTGATGTAGAAAAGAAGCAAAAAAAAAATCTTGCTTTTGAGGTGATCACAAACTCACAAAAATAAATGTTATACATAAGAAAATTATTTCAATATCAAAATGAAACAATTTAATAATTATGAGTGTATATGATTACTCAAATGAATGGCACAGACAGAATTGACAAGAGATATTATTAGAGGACATTTAATAAATTGAGCAGTTGACTGTTTCATAAATAATTCATAATGTGGTCCCCTCCAACTAGACAAGGACTCGAAATTATCATGGATTCAACAACTTTCATTGGAGAGAACACTGGTACAGTATTGGGAGTAAAATATGTGTCTACCTAGAGCTTTTCATATATATGAAAAGAGAGAGAGAAATATTTCACTTATATTATGTCTCTAAAGGATATGGGAGCCTAGAGAATGTTTCTAGCTTAGTCCCTGATTCAATCTTTCCTCTGCATTCTACAGACCAAGAAAAGGAGAACAGAACATGAATTCTCGAGCTCCCTACTGCTCTCTGGCACCAAGCATTTTCTAGTGACCTTTTACCCTCCTGCCAGGCTTTGCTTTACATACATCAGGGTGGGAATGTTTCTGATATCCTCAGGCTCAGAATCAACTTGTTCCCTTCCTTTGCATTTTTCTGAGACAAAGGCTAGACTTACTGGTTTCTTTTTGATAATTCCAAAATCATTTTGAATTTGAAAACAGATGTAATAGGAAAACCATTTACTGGCACACATGTCCCCAACTACGGGTACAGATGAATGGTTAGCATCACAATACAACATGTATGACCTAGCTCATCAACCTCCCAGAAATCCCCTTCCCACCATTTTTCAAAGAATCACAGAAACAGGACAAACTGATGAATCAAACAAACTTTTAAGTTAGTTTCCCATTAATAAACCTGAGACCAAATTATTGCAGTAAAATTCAGATAACTATGATTCTTCTTTAAACACAAGGACTAATTACAAATGAGCAGCAGCTATAGGCCATCGACTAATGGTGTTTATTACAGTCCCTTGTTACAGGGAATCCCTGGGGTTAGTTTCTGAAATAAAGATTTAATTTGAGGGTAAATCAGAACAACAAAAAATGTAGTTAATTGTAAACAATAGTATTCCAAGCCCAGCTGAGTCCATCAATATAAAAACAGAAGTTAACCTCATCCTTTCAGTAGTGTAAACATATTAAATGCTATTTATTGTGATTACATGTGTGTGGCCTTCTACAGCCTAAATAGCAGCATTTTCGTGACTGAAAGATATAAACATCAGATAATTCTACCATCATTCTTCAAGTTTTAAAGATATAAAAATCTAAATATTAATTTTAATAGAAAGGTTAGCAAATTAGAAACCACTACATGCATTACAGTTCTCCCAATCACATTAGACAGTGGGGGAGACACACATTCTGGGGAGATTAAAGAGACAGGTGGGACCCAGACATAGCTTATGAATATGACATCTGCCATAAACAGAGGATTTGCCTCCTACCCACCCCCACACCCACATCTACCCCCCAGAAATATTTTTAACTAAAAGCAGGATGGACACAAAAAAGGGAAGACCAAGAAGAGAAAAGAAGAATATATTGTTAAAGATATAGATATGGCTATGGATTGATATAGTGGTAGATGATATACATATCGATATAGCTGCCTCTAGAAAGAGACTCACATAGAGATATAGCTATACATAGTTGTAGATGTAAACATAGATTATAGATTTATAGTTCTAGTACTCATTTACTGAGTTCCCCAGTGAAAGATTTCAAAGCACTGGGTGACAGAATTTAGTTTGGATGTCTTCTTAGGATTGAGGTTCTATTCCAGTGTGGCTTCCTCACTCTCAAATTGACCAAGAGCCAAGAAATAAAAATAAAAATAATAAAATCAAACCACCATGATGGCTAATGTAAAAAGCCAAAAAAACTTGGAGTAGGAATGAAGAAACATGGATTCCATTTGTTTCTCTTCTCACTGACTTATGCTCTGGTTTTGTGAAAATCTCCATCCTATGTTTCTTCTATGTTGTAATCACCCATGTATTCAAAGTGAAGGCTTCTCTCCCTTCTTGAAGAGAAAAAAATTTCAAGAAATTCCTACCTGTTCTCCAGGTTATCAAGGTCAATGAAATGCCCCATAAAACAAAATTAAAAATAATCTTCAAGATAAAAATGAACAATTAAAAAAATTTGAAAAGATAAGGGAAAAGTGGTCTGTTTAGTAGGTCAAAGAGTGGAAAAATATAACCCAGAGGTGAAAAAAAGAAAAAGGAACACTGAAAGCCTGAATCTAGAGTAAATGCATGGAGTTTTTCTGTGAGTTCCTTGAGGGCAAGAACATGTGCCTCTATGTATCCCCCAGTGCTTAGCACAGTACCTGATGTATAGTAGGTGCTTAATGAATGTTTATTGACTGACTGACTGACTATAGAAGGGAAATCTGGACCCTCAGAGGAGGAATCACCTATCTGTGCTACAAGGAATCATTATTCATTGTAGCACATCCAGGGAGAAGTTATTCATTGAGAGTGGTAGGAATAATAGTTGGTGACGTCCTACTCAGACATACTAAGGCAATCATTAAAAGAAAGCTGTCCTCTCATGGCATTATCCAAGTTATGACAGAGAACCCCTCAAGACCATTGAATGCTGAAGAGCACTACATACTTCTGGTGATACAAGAATCAATGAGGATGGTTGGCAAGATTTTAGAGAATATCTCAAGACTATGGAAATCCTGAGCAAAAAACTCAAGAAGATTAGGGGACAAACAGAGTGTTCATATCACTGTTATCAGCAAGAGTCAAGGCTTGAGAAGAGAGAGATAAAGGTGGGAAGTAAAGAGTTGGATAAGAAGATAGTATCTGAGAACATGATTTGGAGTGTTGTGTCATGGTTTAAAATACAGAAACAATGATCTATTAGTGTTGGACTGCAATGAATGAGGATAGGTAAATAAATATTTTTGCCTATAATCCTTCAAATTGAATTAATTAATTAAGCTGTACTTGTCAAATGCTCATGATGATCTAGGCATTGGGGATGCTGACACAAATATAAAATAGTCCTTGCCCTCAAGGAGCTTAGATTCTATCAAAGGAAGCAACATATGTATCAATAAGCATTATTGCTGTTTGTCCTTCATTTCAAAGAGGAATAATGATATCACAGGGTGATGTCTTGACTCGCATGTGAATTGGATTTAAGTGAGACAGAGTTACACAAAGTCCTCACTCTCCCTTCCAAGGTGCCTAAAGTGCAGTGGCAAGACAAAAGTCAAGATGACTGGCAATGGCTGGGATTGCAGAGGGTATCCTTGTCTGACTAAGCTCTAAGTACTCTACAGCACTTGCTTCAGCTTCCTTCAAGGCCTTTAATACAAATTGTCCTTATCCAACCATTCCCCTGGGGGAAGTCTATATGTTTGGGACAGACATCTCCCTAATTCACTCATGGGTTTAAGGCCTGTCAGTTACTCTCAACCTGGCTTAGTCTATTTGCAGAGACCTGCAAGGATATAAAAAATATAAGAAATGGCTCTTTAAGCCTCTGTATCTCTCATATCCATCCTTATCTCAGTATTCACATGGCTACAACCTTAGTCTATGCCCTCATTACCTCATCCCTAGATAATTATAATGCTTCCCTAATTTGCTTTCCTTCATCAAATCTCTGCAATCAGTCAAATAACAAGAATTCATTAAGTTCCTACTATGTACCAGTTCTCACCCTCAGCAGTGGAAATATAAAGACAAACATGAGGGAAGAGCTATATATCCGAAGTGATGACAGAACAATTGAGAGCTAATAACAAGTCCTTAACTTGTCTTAATTAGAGTTTTATCCATCCAAAGGTAAAACTAATAAGGGTATGTATGGAGTAGGGGAGAGATACTCGATCTAGATCTGATACTAATGGGGAGAAAGCTGATTGTTGGCATGGAAACTATGGGAACCCTAGGGGGAAGCAACCCTCACAGGACCACCACAAAACAGGACTACTGGAGCTTATAATATAGAATGGAAAGGAATTCACACATATTCTGACCTGCATTCTAAATTTTGGACGACTAGATTTCAAGGGGTGCAGTGAAAGGAAAAAAATTCTGTAAGGTAATTCATCCCAGGAGGATTAGGAGATGCTCAAGAATGAAAAGAAACAATTAAAGTAATTAGGGAAAATGGCAGATGTCTGAACAAGACTACGTAGATATATAAGAAAGGCAATCCATCAATTGACAAGCATTTATTAAGCACCAACCAGGCACTGTGCTCTTAAAAACTTAGATTTTAAACAGTAATGAATGGAAAATTGAAGCAAATGCACATAACAGAGGATGAACATGACTGTGGTGTTGTCCTGTGGAAATTCTGTTAGTAATGTAACAGCCAAGCATAAGCTGAGATTTGCAGGGGAAAACTTTAAACAATAAATTGCTTTTAAAAATCTATATTGGGGGAGAAAATGTGGTTGGTGAAGTAGGTCATGAGGCTACCACACCCTCCAAACTCCCTCAAAATCAGAAATAACTCCACCAGATCAATGGTAAAAGCCACAAAGAAAGAAAAACAGTTGGCAGAGCAACAAGGGACATTTGGAAGAGGAATCTCTGACATTGCTGGCCTCATATCCCCTGATAGTTCAAGGGCCCAAGATCAAATGTTGAGTACTCAATAAGCTGAAAGACACTGGTGCAGGGGAAGCAGCTTCACCTTGTCTAGTTGAAGTCTGTATTGCAAAGGTGGATACCAGTTGAGACCTAGGAGCACCTCTGTGGTTTGTGGTCTCCTCTCCAAGGGTCCCCACTCACTCACAACTAGGGGTTGACTGCTGACAGGGAAGGACTTCAGGGTCCAGTCATGCTAACTGGACACTGGCTTTGTCTAGGGCTTTGTCTGCCAAAGAGGAGAGTGAAGAGGGAGCATAAACTGGTGAGTGTGGTTGTGACCTGACTGCCTGTAATTACCCACAGGAAAGCAGGGTCCCTGGCTACTATCTCAAAAGAGAGGTGAACTGACTGATTGCAGTGACAGAACTGCTAGGAGAGGGGGCTTTAGCTAGAACATCTTAAGTCAATTACAAATTGGGGTTTGAGCTTGAAGGAATAGGGACTCCACGTTGCTCTAGGTTATAGAAATTGGAAGAACTAAATAGGGCCCACTCAGGAAATTATAAATACAAAAATTCCTGAAACCTGAGGCATCATTCCCCCTACACACATACACACACATACATACCCTGGGAACAGAGCCTGACTCAAACATAAAACTAATAGTTAAGCCTACTAGTTGGGCTACTAAAATTTGAAAAAGATGAATAAGTCAAAGAGAAAAAAATGAATTATAGATACTGATTATAGGGACAAAGAAGACCTGAATTCAAATTCAGAGGACAGCAGAATTAAAGCACCTACTTCCAAAACAGTAATGAAAAATAACAAATGGTTGCAAGAACAAAAAGAGCTTTTATAAGAGCTTACAAAAGATTTCAAAAACCAAATGAGAAAAGGTAAGGGAAAGTAGGGAAAAAAATTAAAAGCAATGCAAGAAAATTACAAAAGATCACTCAATTAAAAAAGAGATCCAAAAACTTATGGAAGAAAATAATTCATTAAGAATTAAAATTAGACAATAGGAAACTAATGACTTCCTAAGACAAGAAATCAAAGAATGAAATAATAGAATATGAAACATCATATTATAAAAACAATTGACTTGGAAAACTGTTTCAGTTTGAAGAGAAACAATATAAGAATTGTCAGGCTCCCAGAAAGTTATGATTAAAAAAAAAGTTTAGTCACCCTACTCCAAAAAAGCACTAAGGAAAACTGCTTGGAACTTCTAGAAGTAGAGGGCAAAATAGAAATTGAAATAATCAGCTAATCAGCATTTTAAAGAGACTCCAAGATAAATATGCACAGGCATATCATAAGGTTTGTAACTCCCAGGTTGAGAAAATACTATAAGCAACAAGAAAAAAGAACAATTTAAATACTGTGGAGTTATAGTTAGGATAATATAAGATTTTGCAACTTCAACATGAAAAGAACAAAGGTCTTAGAACACAATATTTCAAACAGCATAGGAACTGGGTTTGCTACCAAGAAAATCTGAGCATAATTACACAAAGGGGAAAAAGGATATTTAACTAATTAAAAAAGTTTTAACTTTTCTTGAGGAAAAAAAACAGAATGCTAGAAAATTTAATCCCAATCCAATTGATTAGTCTAACTGAAATCCATGATTAAAAAATTTTTTGCCATCATATTTCACAAAATTATAAAGGAATACTGCCCTCATATCTTAGATCCAGAGAGTAAAATAGAAATTGAAAGAATCCATCAGTCACCTCCTAAAAAAGATCCCAAAATGAAAACTCTAAGGCAGTGATTCCCAAAGTGCGCACCACTGCCCCATGGTGGGTGCTGCAGAGATCCAGAGGACTGGTAATAGCCACAGGTGCATTTATTTTTTCTATTAATTGCTATTAAAATTTTAAAAAATTAATTTCCAGGGGGCTGCGTAATATTTTTTCTGGAAAGGGGGTGGTAGGCCAAAAATGTTTGGGAACCACTGCTCTAAGGAATAGTGTAGCCAAATTCTAGAATTCCCAGGTCAAGGAGAAAAATGTTGTAAGTAGTCAGAAGGAAACAATTCAATATTGTAGAATCACAGTCAGGATTACACAGGATTGAACAGCTTCTACATTAAAGGACCAGAGGGCTCAGAATATTATATTCTGTGGGTCAAAGGAGCTAGGATTATAGCAAAGAATAATCTAACCAGCAAAACTGACTATAATCTTTTTAGGGAAAAATGGGTGTTTAATGAAACAGCAAACTTCCAAGCATTACTGATGAAAAGCCCAAAAATGAATAGAAAATTTAACTTTCAAATACAAAACTTAAGAAAAACACAAAAAAAGATAAATATAAAAGATGAATCATAAATGACTCAATAAGGTTAAATGTCTTTTCTACATGGAAAGATGATGCATGTATTTTTTGAGAACTTTATCATTATTAGGACAAGTAGAGGGATTCTACATAGAAGGAAGGTATGGAAATAAGACACATGATGTGATGTATAAAAAATGGATAGGCAAAGAAAAGGGATACTCTGGGAGAAAGAGAAGAGAGAGTAAAAATAGGGACAATAATCTCATCTAAAAGAAGCATACAAGGAAGAGCTTTTAGAAAGGAGAGGAAAAGTGAGGAGGCCTGTAGGCAGCACCTTAACTTCATTCCCATCTCAGTTGGTTGAAAAAGGGGAAAAATACAAATATACATGTGTGTGTATGTATATATATATATATATATATATATATATAATTAGTGATAGAAATCTATTGTAGCCAACAGGGAAAAGGTATAGAAAATTAATATTAAACTGTACCCCTTCTGGGCCCCCAAAATAAACTTTTGATTTTAAAGAAAAAAAATCTGAGGGCTGAATGCTCTGAACTATTTTTCCATAACACCATGGTGGAGTTCTCCCTCCTTTTGTCAAATACCACACATGGGCTGTGTGGCCATTCTAAAAACTATGGTTACCCTTGGTATCCAGAAAACACACTTTTTGTCCTGATCTTGTTAAGGTTGCTGAAAGAGCTAACTGACAACATGTGGCTCAAACTTCTCTCTTTCTTTTTTTGGCCTACTTTTTGCTGTTCAGTAAATAATAATTATAAAATTAAGACATTGTCTCTGGAGAATTTTATCATAACATAGGTAAGTAGAAGAAGGGATTAAAAGAATGGAGGAGAGAAAAAAGGGAAAAGAGATATAAGAAAGCAATAGTCAGAAGCAAAACAGATTTTTTGAGGTGGGGCATGACAAAGAGAGAGAGAAACCAAGGAAAGTGGGATGGAGAAAAATGCACAGTTAGTAATCATATCTGTGAATATATGTTGGATGAGCTAACCCATAAAATGGAATTGGATCACAGAATGTGGATTGACACATAGAATTGAAATGAAGGGCCAAGAAGAATCTATTATGAAACATAATATGAAACAGCTGAATTAAAGAGGGAAGGGATGACAATCATGTTCTCAGACAAAGCAAAAGTAAAAATAGAACTAATTGTAAGAGTTAATCAAGAAAACTATATTTTGCTAAGAGGCATGATAGATAATGAAGTAATAACAAAATTTATTTTACAGTATGCTTCTCTGATAAAGATCTCATTTTTCAAATATATGAGGAACTGAATCAAATTTATAAAAAAAGAGCCATTCCCCAATTGATAAAGGTTCAAAGGAGTTTTCAGAAGCAATCAAAGCTATCTAAAATCATACGAAAAAATGTTCTAAATCACTATTGATTAGCAAAATGCAAATTAAAACAACTCTGAAGTACCACTTCACTCCTATTATAAATGACAAATACTAGAGGGAATTAGGGGAAAAAAGGTACACTAATGAAATATTGGTGGAGTGCTAAACTGATCCAACCATTCTGGAGAACCATTTGGAACTAGGCCAAAGGGCAAAAAAACTGTGTATATCCTTCAATCCAACATTACTACTACTATGTATGTATCCCAAAGAAATCAAAGAAAAAGGAAAAGGATATATATGTACAAAAATATTTATATCATCCTTTTTTGTGGAGACAAATTTTTGGTAATTGAGGGGATCCTCATAATTAGGGAATGGCTGAACAAATTGTGGCATATGATTGTTATGTAGTACTATTGTGCTATAAGAAATGAGGGGAGTGGTTTCAAAAAATATGGCAAGATTTATATGAATTGAAACAAATTGAAGTAAGAAGAATCATGTGATCATTGTGCCTAATAGTATGATCAACTCTAAGAGATAGTTCCAAAGGACACAGGATGAAAAAATACTATCCACCTCCAGAGGGAGAACTGATGAATATATAAATCTCCATTCAACTTGGTATCCAAGTTTTGCTTCTGATGCTTATTGTTTGTATAATTTGAACAAATCATGTAAATTCCCCATGACTTAGTTTCCTCATTTGTAAAATGAGGGAATTGGAAAAGATTGCCTCTGAAATCATTCTAACTCTGAATTTATGATTCTCTAGTCATAAATCATAGTATATTTAACCTCCATGCATGTGTCTAATATCATTCTAGATATCACACATACATTTGCTTCAATGAGAAGAAGAAAGAGAGGGTGAGGGAGGGGGGGGGAAAGGAAAGAAGGAAGGAGGAAGAAAGAAAGAAAGAAAGAGAAAGAAAGAAAGAAAGAAAGAAAGAAAGAAAGAAAGAAAGAAAGAAAGGAAGGAAGGAAGGAAGGAAGGAAGGAAGGAAAGAAGGAAGGAAAGAAGGAAGGAAGATGTTTATTATAAGAGGTTTAGACTAGATGATCTCTAAAGTCTTTTCCATACCAAAATCTATGATCTTATGATCACTTGCCTTTATTTTCAATAGCATTTTCTGATCTAACATTCTTGTAGTTCAAACCCAGCAGAGTAACACAATGAAATTTGGAGCTGTCCAATCCATTTTCTCATTGAGGCTGCCTCTTTGTGCTTCTAGGAAACAAGAAAATGATTTTTAGGATGTCTTTGGGAAAGTAGTCTGAAGTTATTGTTCAGAAATCATACTCTGATATTTGCTTTTAGTCATATGGCATTCCTATAACCTGAAATGTACTTTCCACCTCCTGCCTGCTTCAAGACCTAACTCAAGGCTTACCTTTGTGATGCTTTCCTCTCCTTGCCAATATGGTTAACTCCAACAGTATTTGTTATCTGCTCTTCTCATTCAATCCTTATAACCTCATTAATTCATGTAAGTTTTGTCCTCCACCTACCTGACTGACCAAAGACAATCTTGACATAATATTTTTAACCTTTCCAATTTCATTTTTGTCCAGGCTGCACTACAGACTTTTTTTCTATTGCCCTAGAAACTCCTTCATTCAGAAAACTCACTGCAGCTCTGGAATTCACACATTAGAAGTCACCTCCTGTCCTAGAAAGGCACCACTGTACATCTACTCTATCTCATTCCAGCTTCTTTCTTTATGTATTGATCTCCCCCATTAGACTGTAAGCTCCTTGAGGTCAGGGACTGCCTTTCTTTCTGCTTGTATTTTTATCTCCAATGCTTAGCACAGTGCCTGACACATAGAAGTTGCTTGTTGACTAGCTGATTCTAATTTTAGTATAGTACTCTTCTTAGCACCTGTTGGGCATATAGGGCACTCAAATAAATTTTTATCCATGAAAAGTTTTCTGGAACTTCCAAAGTGATGACAAACATGCATGGATGAAATGTGCAAAAATGAGCATACAACTATTGGGATTTTTTAAGCAGCACAGAATGAATATGATACATTAAATCATTCTCTGATACCCCTTCTTCCTTCTCTTCTTTCACTTAACACACAACATAAAAGGTAGCTATTATTTTTGTTGTTAGTGTTACTATTATTGTTAAAGTCACTACACCTAAAGATTTTATATTCCATTGGGGAAAACAATATGTATACAAATTAAATAGAAACTATTTACAGAATATGTGCAAAGTAATCTTAAAAGGAGAAACTAGCAGTTGTAGGGAGAAGAGAAAAGATTTCATGAAGGGAGCACTTGATCTGAGATTTAAAGGAAATTAGGTATTCTACCTTTGATTTTAAGCTCACTCAAGGAAAGGACTGCATAACATTTTTTTCCCTCCATTCTTGTATCTGTAAACCAAATAATCTCTCTATACACAGTATGCACTAAATCGATCATAACATAGAATCATCAATTTGGAACAGGAAGTTAGGTCCAAACTCTCATCTTATTTTTTTTAACCCTTGTACTTCGGTGTATTGTCTCATAGGTGGAAGATTGGTAAGGGTGGGCAATGGGGACTTGCCCAGGGTCACACAGCTGGGAAGTGGCTGAGGCCGGGTTTGAACCTAGGACCTCCTGTCTCTAGGCCTGACTCTCACTCCACTGAGCTACCCAGCTGCCCCTCTCATCTTATTTTTGAAGAAACTAAGTTTAATAGAGGATAATTGCCTTGCCCAGGGTCGCACTGTTGGTGTGTGTTTGAAGAAGGATTCAAACCTAGTTCTTCCTGACTCCAAGGCCCACATTCTATCCATCACATGATGCTTCTATAGCTTAAATGTTTGTTAAAAGTGAATCGATGGCCTCAAGCAATTTTTAACTGTGTGATCCTAGGCAAGTCACTTTACCCCCACTGACTAACCTTTACCGCTCTTCTGCCTTAGAAACAATGTTGGTTCTAAGATGAAAGCAAACGTTTTTTGGCTTTTTTTTAAGAAAGTGAATTGAATATTTTCAAGTCATTCTATCATCTGACATATTTTGAACTTGAGTAGGTGCTCTAGGTTTTCTCTGAATTAAATTTCACTGTTATCATTTCTCTATAATGATCACAAATCAGACAATACTGCTGTACTGGCATTCCCAATTTATATTACCTGAAAGTCATTTTCTCCTCCTGCAATTAGTTAGCTTTGCATGGTAGTCTCTCCTCCAATACTGTTGCTTTGAAAAGCTAATTAATGGTCTCCAGGGAGACAGGGCAAGAAGTCAGATATGGGATATGATGTATGATTTGTAGGCTGCAAAGGGAAATGACTCATCTGCATAACATAAGCAATGATAACTCAATTGAATATGACTAAGATGTTAAAAATAAGGTGTGTTTACATGTGAATAAACTTCCTGATCTCATTGCTACCCTCCAGAGAGATAGAGAAGCTGCATGAAATACTTTTCACATAACACAGACCCCATTTCACTCTCCACTCTGACACACTTGCCTTTTCATGACCCCAGAAATACATTTTCCCTAGTCACTGAACTATATACACAGCATTCCAATAACCACAGTCTCCACTAGTCTTAGGGAAGTATAAGCATGTAGCATGTGACAGGATGAGCTTGGCTTATGGTTCTATCAAAAAGTAGATGAAATCCCATTATGCTGAACGAAAAAATGAGAGGGATGGAAACCAGCAAAAAAGTAAGGAGGATGACCCTAGACAAATTCCAGGTATCCTCTACATGGCCATGCCTTGTTCTCTCTGAAGACTCAACCAATCATGGATCAACTGAGGAAATATATAAGTTTGGGTGGGCATTGAGGAGTTGGAAAGTCTTTATGACTTAGTTTGCTGAACTTCTGGATGGTACCAAAATTTAATCATCCCTTGAGACTGATGAAGAGCTAAGACAGGCTATCCCAGACCTTGTTCCTAACCCCAACACTCATTAAGATTCAGGCTGGTCTTATGAGATTGAGCAATGAGGAGGGTTGCAATTCAAGGACTGTTGCCTTTTTACTCTGGAGATCTGTCTTCAAATCCCAGGTCTGCTTTGGAACTGAGTAGGACACTTTATGTTCTCAGAACCTCAATATCAGGATCTTTAGAATAAGGCATTTGGACTGAATGATCTCTAAGTTTCTTGAGGAATTTGACTCAATGAGTGAACATCCCAAAAAAGAAGCAGGAATATCTGTCCTTTGTAAGTGACTAATATACACACGTCATGAAATTTCTCTTTAGGACATCATTCCAGAAATGTGAAAGGACAGAAAAGGGAGGAGAAAACCAAGGACATTTCTTTCATTCTAGAGCAGGAGTCAGCAACGTATGGCTCTCAAGCCATATCTGGCTCTTTTGAGGGCCAGATATGGCTCTATCTTCAGGAGTCATAAAGTCAATTTTTTTTCAGGCACTGTTACAGGAGCACACTGTGAGCACTGTACGGTTCTCACGAAATTACATTTTAAAAAATGTGGTGTTTATGGCTCTCATGGCCAAAAAGGTTGCCAACCCCTGTTCTAGAGAAATGATTACTCCTTATCTCAGTTTGGTTGCTTTCTTTTTTATTTTGACACATTTTGTTTTAATGTCATCTATTTCTGAACATTATCTTACTCCACTTGATTAAGGGATTGGCTTTTTCTTCTTCCCTTGCAACAAAATTTTTAAAAATAACAGAAACAACCAACAATTTAACCTCATTTGACTGTATGTGGAACATTTTACATCCATGGTCTCTCACATCTTCAATGAAAAAGATAAGAGGTACATTTTTTCATCTCTTTTCTATAGTTAACTTTTGTTATTATAATTATAAAATATTCCATTTTTTCTTTCCATTTCCATTATCATGGTCATGTATATGTTTTTCTTGCTCCTGTTCAGCTCACTTTTATCAATGTATATATCTCATATTTCCCTGAAATATTAAAACCCCTCATTTCATATGCTGTAATAATGTGCTATTATTTTCAAGTGATGGAGTCAGCAGAGTACTACAGGGATCTATGAGGTCCTATGGCTAGTTCTACTACTTGAGGTCAGAACTTCAGCCCAAATTTAGCCCCAAACGAAATACTGTGTGACTAAGGGTGAATCACTTAAACTCTCCCAACCTTAGTTTCCTCCTCTGTAAAACAGAGGCAATAATAGCATTGCAAAGCTTAAATCACTCACTATATGTGAGATGCATTGCAAACTGTAGAGATCTATATAAATGTTAGCTGTTCTTTTTGTGGGTGTTGATATTGTTAGATAGCACAGTTTAACTTTTTTTTCACAAAGGATTTAGAGAGTAATGGGCAGACAGGACATGCAAGGATAACTAGCATAACTTTAACTTAAGTATGTCATGCAAGCTTCATGATTGTCAGGGTTCTTTAATTTGGGATGAATGTCAGTCAAAATAATTGAGAGATTCTTCCTGAGGTGACCCTTAGAAAAGGACCATCATCGAGCTGGTTTCTAGTATCTCAAAATGGTTCTGAGTTCTTCTCACTCATCACCCAAGAACTACAAGTACTCAGTCTCCAAATTGATTTCTGTTGGCTGAAACTTTGAGACTAATTCTTCCTTTTAAATTAAATCTTTGTTGATAGTTTTTGTCTTACATCATCTTAATGTGTTCACTTTCTACTCTTTGGCCATTAGTTACCCTGGAGAAACCATTTCCCTGAGACTCTGATGTTCTGATCAGTTACTATCTCTTTCTTACTGTTCTCTAGCATCCTCCTCCACAGCTTTACTAGTCATCTTATTATAGTATCATTATCCATGCCTCCTCATCCACTCCATCTTTAAGTTCTGTCAAGATAATCATATCAATTCTGCAATTCCTCCTGAATGAGATGTATCCATCTGTGTGTTTATGACCCCACTCATCATCCCTGTAACTGACCACAACTCTTGTCTTAAAAGTTGTCTCCCCCTTCCCCATTAGAATGCAAAACCCTTAAGGTCAAGTTCAGACCTGATTTTTGGTTCTGTACTCATATTCCTAGCATTTAGCACTGTGTGTGGCACAAAAAAAATTTAAAAATCCATTTCCCAATATAATATCTTCCATCCTAGAGATGCTTTTTTTTAAAAAAAAAACTTTAAAACTTTCTTTCAACAAAGAAGTAAAGGAGGGGAAAACCACATTAAAGCAAAATGAACGCACACATCCACCAAATCTGACAGCATATATCCAATATTTGTATAGTTCCTTACCTATATAAAGGCAAGAAAGATGTATATTATTATATTTCTCCATAGAACTAAGCTTGTTCTTTATAATTTTATAACAGGGAAGAAAGGAAGGAAAGAAGGAAGGAAGGAATGAAGGAACAAAGGAACAAAGGAAGGAATGGATGGAAGAAGGGAGGGAACTTTGAATATTAGGTAAGAAATAAAGATTCAGAGTTCTTATCCTATTTGTCATCAGGCAAAATGTCTAGAAATTCTTATAGAATATGACTACGAAGAGAGGAGTATGAGAAATTAAGTTATACTGCAATCATGAAGGAATTAAAGAAACAATAAAGCCAGAAGTTTCTCAAGTCAAGAGTTCTCCTAATGTTCCTTTTCCAGCCAGACCAAACATTTATTTCTGCCTCTCTGCATCCTACATATACTAAGAAGTCTCACCCAAATTTTACCACTTCCATAAATTCTTTTCTAACATTGACCTAAGATGATTGCTATTTTTTTCTGCTTTATCTGTCTCTTTCTCAATAGGTCTGCATTGTATTTAATTCATGAGTGCAAAGATCATATGACGTATTTTTCTTGTCCTTTCTTGGTCACTAAAATTTATTGAAATTTTATTTTTTATTAATTTAATTAAATTTTAAAATTAATTTTTTAAAAAATCAAACAGGGATTCAAAATGCCCATTAACTGGGTAAGAATTCAGGGTAAAAACTTAGCACAGTCAAAATGAAATACCTTTGATTGAGTTGACTTCCTGAGACTCCTCATTCCATGGTGGAGAGTCCCACTTTATTTGACTGAAGAATCCATGGATTACAATTGTTTATCTTGTGTGAAAACAATTTACTTATGTGAGTTTTGAGATATTCATAGAAAAGCTATAGATGAGAGGCTAAGAAATATCTCCTAAACTGAGCCCAAACCTGGAGAGGCTCCAAAAGCTTTGTTGCCCAGCAAAAGAAAGGTATGACTGAAGAGGGGCCAAGTTTCCCTGGCAGACAATTCCATTTCCCTTTTCACCTTGTTTACCAGGTGCTGCTAATTATCAGCACTATCTGAGGCACTGTAAAGTATTTTATCAGTTGCAGCATTTTGTCTAAAGCTCTTAACTGTCATAAATGCATAAGGCCATCCACCAACCCGAATAATAAATAATTATTATGTTAGTGACGGATTTACTTTGAAAAAACACAAAAGGCCACTAAACCTGGAGTTTCCTGCCCCACATAATGTGCATAAAAGAAATGAGATCAGTAATCACTGTCAACAGTTTCTTGTAACTAAGAATTGAATCATTTATCTGTCCAGCATGTGTAAATTATCATCATTTTCTATTCCTCTGGAAGGCCTAACGGCAATTTATGTTATAAAAATAATAAGATATGAGAATTTAATAGAAATCACTACATATTGCTTCTACCTGGGAACATTCTGTTCTAGAATAATGCAGAATTGCCTGGCTTATGTGTTCAGACATCAAAATCTCATCATTTATAGTTGGCTTCCTTATTTACCATATATATTTTCCTCTCACTTTTACTAAGGATCCTATGAACAAATAGCTCACTTATTATATTTATGAGATGACCTTTCCTTCCTTGCTTCAAGGATACTTTCCCTTTATGAGCAACAAAGATAATGCCATGAAGCAAATGAGTCTTAAGCACTGAGTAATAGTTGAGGTTCTGACTTAGCGAAGGAAAACATTAAGAGAACTCTAAGTTTTTTTTAGTATTTATCATGTCTTCTCAGGAAGAAGACTCTGTGTGTGTGCATGTGTGTGTGCACATACATGTGTGTGTGTGTTTTCCCTCCAAGGTAAATGTATTTAAATGTTCAGTTCCTGACAATCATGATTTAGGTTTTCAGTTATTTTGATAACATGGGCCTTCTGTAAGGGCCCAAAACATCATTTAACAGCAAGATAGTAAATAAGAGTTTCTTAGCTGTTTTGACTCATTGCAACTCCAATTGGATTGGGGATTCTTGACTATTTGGAAGATTTGTTTTAGGGGAAACTGCTAAACAGGAAATGTTCTTCTCTTGAGCTGATAGGCAGGCCTGTTTTTCTTATAACTTGAACTTCTGAAATAAAACAAGGATACATCTTAATTTTCTGCTAATGAAAAGGAAAGCATTGTAGAAACTCAAGTAGAAGAGATAGTAACTTCTTTGCAACCTTGGCTATTCTTGTCTTTTAAGTAATGTAACCATGTTGGAGCTTGTTGTCTTCATTTCAGGCTATTGAAAAAGGATGAAAGGTTTAAAGTTGTCAGGTCTTTGTGTCTACCTGTAGGAGCCTTTGAAACCATAGAAGAGGGGGATTCAACTCAGCTGCTTAAGGTTAGTTACATAACTGTGATGTCATAAACAGTGTCATCTTTGATCAGGTATTACTCTGTTTTTGGTGGTTGGCATCACAGATGGCAAAGTTCTGATTTTAGAAAAACAGAAATACTCAATTAGGAGATGCATATCATACTTCCCTACTAACAATGAAGGGTCCTAGATGAAATAAAGACATAGGTGTCATATTAAAAATTCAATGTCTAGAACAGAATAGAAATAAAATATTTGAAAACTTCCTTATAGACTTAGAAATGAAAGCAGACTTTTGAGATGTTCCGGTCAAATCTTTCTTTTTTGTTGTTGTTGTTGTTTGTTTCTTTGTTTGTTTCTTTGTTTTTAAAGAAGGAAACTAAAATATAGAAGCAGGAGACTGAATTGTCTGAAGTCACATTGGTAATATTATTTTTAAAATCTTGTTTCTTTAACTCCATATTCATTCCTCTTTTCACTACAATCAGAAGCCATGTCCTCATTGACTAGAAGTTGAATAGCAATGTAAAGAAAGTCATAGACATGATATCTTTTTAAGGACTCAAATTCACACAAAGAATCTTTTTTCCTCACAAGATCAATTCCCTCTAGTATCCCCATAAGGTAACTAAAACAAAGTGTTTATGGCAGTGAATTCTTGAGCAATCTTTGGAAATCAGATATGATTGTGTGCAGGACTGTAGTGTGATGATAGGCTAGAAACACAGAATATTAAATCTGGAAGGGACTTTAAGGATTATATACGCCAGACATTCTTAATCTTTTTTTTTTCCATCATAGACCCCTTTGACAATGTCGTGAAGTCTATAGATCACATCTCAGAATCATTATTTTGAATGAAAAACAAAACAAAACAAAGCTGCAAACCATTAAAAAGGAAACCAATTACATTGAAATTTGCTTATCAAAATATTTAAGAAAATGTTCTCAGACCCTCAGATTAAGAACTCATTCATTGTACTTATGAGACATAGGCAAGTTAAACAATTTGCCTAAGATCTCATATCTCTCTAATGGCAGAGAGAATAATAGAACCTAGGGCTTATGTATGCTTTCCACTATATCACATTGCCTCAAAACAAATTCACCTTTAAAAGAAGCATCACCTTCTTCTCCTCAGTAAACCAACCTATCAATCAATCAACAATCATCAAACATTTGTGTAGCTACTACTATGTCTCAGGACAGATACTTGGGATAAAAGATAAAAACAAAACAATCCCTTCTTTCAAGGAGTTTACGTTCTCTTCCGCAGGACAACATGAGTATGTGTGTGTGTGTATAAATACATATTAGATAATGCTAAACATATATAAAATAAAAATAAGGTAATTTGTGGCAGTAAACCCTAACATATGTGAGTTGAATCAGGAAAGGGTTTGTAGTGCTCAACTTGAAAGAAACCAAGGATTCTGAGAGGCAGAGATAAGGAGAAAAAGCACCCCAGGCACTGGGCATACCCAGTGCAAAAGTAGAGAGATGCAAGATAGGGTGTCATTTGTGAGAAACAGGGATTGACTGTTTGGCTGGACTGAAAACTACATGAAGAAGAATGACATATACTGTTAGTAAGGCTTGTAGAAGCCAGTCTGTGAAGGGTTGGAGTTTATAGTTTATTTCAGAGACAACAGGGAGTCACTAGAGTTTTTTAAGCAATTGAGTGAGATGGTCAGTCGCCATCATCATAGCTGAAAATAACTTTATGGTAGAAAAAGCTCCATTATTTTTACAGATATTCTAAACTACTTTGTGGGGTAGGTTCTGACTAAAGGGATAGATATCTTTGAATAAAACAGTTTTAAAAATTTCAAAATAAACTAGTTCTCAAATGCAGATATTTTAGAGGTTAAAGAAAAAAAGCATGAAAAAAATCAGTTTTAGAACAGGAGCACAAAGAAAAAAAATTCTTGTCTCTATAAAGAAAACAAGCATTAAGAACGATATGAAAAATTACAATTTCCATGCTGACTCCAGTGGAAGCAGACAGCAACTAGCAAGGGGCAATTAAACTGTTCAAATAATTCTGTCGAAAAAAATTAGCAGCATTATTGAGGAAGGCTGGTTATTTCTGAAATGTCCATGGCAGAAATGCCTCTGTGCAGGCTGGGGCTGGTATTGATTCTGAAACAATCTTACCCGTGATAAATGAGAATGCGCTCAGGAGAGGATTCAGTCACGAGAGCTCCCAGATCAATCAGCTTGTCAACAGGCCGACCAAATTCAATTTTTATTCTTGGTAAACTCTTATTTGGTGGCAGACCATTGTTTCTTTGGAAATTGCTTCACAAAGGCCGAGGGGCAGGCGTGAGAACATGAAAAAAGATAATCTTTTCAAAGCATGTTAAAAGTTAAGATTTGGGGTTTATGACTTAGATGGAGGAAATCTGATTGTATGAGGTTGGCACATAGCATGTCTCACTGTCTGCTTAAAGGAAGACTCCACCTGGTGCTAAGCTCACAACTCATCTAAGACTAGCCCACATTGATTCTTTTCTTTTACCAGATATCCTTCCACATCCTCCTATTCCCAAAGGTAAGGCAACCTGAGAAAGAAACAGCCAAGAATTCAAATATTTGAGTCCTTAGTACCATAAAGGACTACGAAGATATATGAATCTCCCTATGTATGTACTCTGAAAGTCACAGAATTTATTGCTAGAAAAGACCTCAATGATCATCAAATCCAAGCTTCTCCTTTTAAATATTAGAAAACTGAGACTCAGGAAGGTTGTGGCCTGTCAAAACACATACATTTAGCCTGTGTCAGCATCAGCATGAACATCCAAGTCTTCATTGCTATTTCTACTGTATCTTAGTGATTCCTCCCAGTGAAGGAAGACTTGTGTCTTATTCATTTGGGGATTCTCTATAGCACCCAGAAGATAGCAGGAGTTTGGTGAATATTTTTTTAGGCAGTGAATGATGTTACAATCCCTCTTCTTTGATGCTAAGGTAAATCTAAGCAGGGATCTCTTGGTATTTCCCCACCTTCTGTTCCTTCCTGGGGAAAAGTGACAATTACAAAAGGCACCAATGGTTCCTGCCTCCACAGGGAGCCTGAAAAATAATTTCAGGCATCTATTCAAATCAATAAACATTTATTAAATACCTACTATTTCTATAGTGGATAGCCAGGTAATACAATGGATAGAGTGATGGGCCTGGAGTCAAGGAGACTCATCTTCTCGAGTTTGGGCATTTAACTCTGTGACCCTGGACAAATCATTTGACTTTGTCTTAGTTTCCTCATCTATAAAAATGAGCTGGAGAAGGAAATGACAAACCACTCCAGTATCTGTGCAAAGAAAATCCTAAATGGGACTCCAAAGACTCAGACACAATGGAAAAAAATGACTAAACAATGACAACATGTATAGTGTGATGAATTTGCCACTAGAAATAAAATTATGAGAATGAAGTGAGGAAAGACAATGTACATGGTCCACTTGAGGAACATCGAGCCTATCAGGGAATAATTAGTATACACTTATAATCATAAGACAGAAAATAGCAACACTTCCTACTGAACAAGAATCAGAAAACAAGATATTTTTTTTGCCAAAGGGCTTTGCTTTATTTGGAAAAGAGCATAGGAGTGTGATGGAGAAGAGAGAAAGTTGAGTTTAGAAAATTTCTGACAGATAATTGGAATTGTTGATATTTTTGTTTGGATAATGAAGAGTACAGAAAATGATAAGGTCATACATAGATTTAAGTCTGAAAAGCATCTTTGAGATCATGTAATTGAATACCACCTGATCCCATTTCATACTTGCAGAAGATAAAGACCAAAGAAAGGAAATGACTTGGCTCCAGTAACACATGAAAGAAGTTTCAAAGCGAGAATTCATTCCTGAGACTTGTGACTCCCAATCATAAGAGCATAGATTTAAAGCTCAAATGAACCTTAGAGTTTTTGTAACCTAATATTCTGTATTACAGATAGGAAAACAGAGAGAAATCTACTGACTTACCTAGGGCCACGCAACTAAAAATTATCTGAGCTGGTTTGGGAATAAAAATAACAATGAGAATAATTACAGTATCTAATGTTTATCCTGTGTTGGTAGATCTGTTATTTCATTTGATCTTCATAAAAACCTTGTGAATTAGGTACTATTATTATTATTGGTAATTATTATTACAGATGAGAAAAATAAGGCTGAAACTAGTTTCTAGTATCTCACCACTAGTGCTTGGGGCAGGATTTGAACTTCAACTTGACTTGTAATGTGCCCTTGCAAGTCTTGACTGCAAATGTAACCCTTTATATACTTTGAATCCAGGCTTTCTTAATTCCAAAACTGGCACTTGACCCACTACACCAAATCTAGTGTCTTATTCACTAACCCACATAAAACATCTTGAACATTTCTGTGACAGTCTTACACAGACAGGAATATACACAAAACCCTCCAGCAATACTGAGGAGAGAGGCATCTTGTCTTTCATCTCCTATGGTAAACAGGGTCATGTTATTAGAAATCTCCTAGTGGCCTCCATATCTCTGTTTCTAAAGGAAAAACAATTATATCCAAACAACAAGAAACCTCTAGCAAATAAAGCAAAGCCCTTTGGTAAAAAATATTGTTCTCTGATTCTTGTTCAGTATAGGAATAGGGCGAGGGGTATCTTATTTCAGTCCTGTGCTTTAATGTGAAAAATGACCTGTATTCTCTATCCTTTAAACTACGAGCACATGAACAGAACAGTGGAACTTAATAATGTTTCATTGAATTCCTAGTAAAAACCTGTTAGTTCCATTTCTTTTCAAAATAGCAAAAGGGGAGGAGATATAATATACTAGACTCATATGTCAAGCTAATTAAAATGGTAAATGCCAATAATGACATCTGACATTACTTTTCAACAAGAACTTATTAATACTTGACTGCTTGCCCCCAAAAATATTTATTCATTTTCCACACACACTCAACTTCCCCCCCCCTGAAATGTAAAGGGTGGCTCATTCGTCCTTGCCTCTCCGTTCATTATACATATTTGGGGAGTGGCATTTCTAGTGTATGGTATAATTAGAGTATCACATTCCATGCCGAAAGCAATATTAAGTTACATTTAGGAAACAAAGACTATTACATGTTTTTTCCTAATTTAAAAAAAAAACAGAATAAAGCTGCACATCTGGTATATTTTAGTTTTGGGATATGTAATATCTCTGTCCTTCTTAAATGCTGTCTACTGAAAACCCAAATGAATAACTTTAGGAAGTGTTCTCTTCTCGCTAAAACCTGAAGCTTAATGAGGGTGCTTTGTATATAGATTAAAAATGAATGGGAAAAATTGATAGATACTGAAACAAAGAGATTCACTTCTTAAGACCACATGAGGCGGGAAAGCTGAAAGGATGTGCTAGGGGGCTGGTGGACGCAACATGGCATGTGGGGAATCAAGGAAGAGTGTGATGTTCACATGAAGAGAGCTTGAAAGAGCAGCTTATAAGCAACTAGCCATTCAGCTAGGGTCTAGGAAATGGAAATTGGTTCATTTTGTGGCCATTAGCTCTTACGGTTTGGAAGTGGCAGTCAGTTCTTTTGTATCCCTAACATTTACTTCAAACTCCTCATCAACTTAATTGTAAGATGCAACTAAAAAACTGAATGGAGAATTTCTTTCATCAAACTGTACGAACTTCTCCAAATTATGAGGAAAACCTCAGTCTTTAATACACTGCATGATACATAAATTTATGCAGGCTTAGGGGCAACTAGGTGGCTCGGGAGTTGGGAGGTCCTGGGTTCAAATATGGCATCAGAAACTTCCTGGCTGTGTGACCTAGGGCAAGTCTAACTGGTACAAGATTCCATTTTGACATTTTCTTTATGGAACTTCCCCCCCCCTTTTTCCATTTTAAGTAGCCCCAGTTATTACCACAGTTGTTATATGGCATGCTCTCCAGGACTGTCACCATCCCATTCTCTTCTGTCCACACTTCATCTTGTCTATGCCCTTAAAATGGAACATCTAGAAGTAGATACAATATGTAGATGTGGCCTGACTAGGGCAGCATACAGTAAAACCGAGCTAAACCTAATCTTATGGAAATTTCAGCCAGCATATGGAAGTATGCACAAGCCCAAATCTCATATTCCTAGTGGATACATGAAAATTACATGAAGAAATAACTCTACGGGCCATAATGATTTATATTGTCTCCTCTAGTCTATTTATCTGATGCTATGGAATGTAATAGGCACCAAGATAACTCAAAATACCCCAAAACTTATGGCCTTTCTCTGTTCCCCAAGTCGCAGCTAAGCCCCCAAATTGGAAATGCAACTTATTGTGTGTCATGAAAAACTCTGGAAACATAAAACTGCAAAATACCCAAAAGGTCTTCTTTTTAAATCCCCTACCCAAACCCTACTATATTATAGCCTTCAGAAGTAGTTATTTAACCTTTGCTTGAACTCCTCAAATAAAGGTAAACTTCTCACAACATAAGCTATTTCATTCTTGGACAGATCTAATTTTTAGAAAGGTCTTTCTTACACTGAGTTGCAGTCTACCCTCTTGTAATTGCTTGTTGTAGTTTCTAGTTCCATTCTTCTTGATTCTAGTTCTGGTATTCTATCCATTGGGGTACCTGCCACCAGACTTTTGAATATAGCTTGCCATTTCCCTCCCCCCCTTGATTTTAATATTTTTCTAAAATCCTATAACTTTGGCCATATAGCCTTTTATTTTTTTCAAAATTTATGCTGCTTAACTCTCTGAAACACATTTCAGCTTTGAGAAAGTTATGAGAACAGGGAAAATGTATTAACTAGAATTTATCCTGACTGGTTAGGTGGTTGAATTGTAAGCAAAGGGAATCTGGCCCACTCTTTAGTACTTTTCAGGCTATAATCATTTTTTTTTGCTGAGAGTGAAGGGGACAAGAAGAATTCTGGGACCCTCTAGTGTGAACCTGGAATCCAAGGAGAATATTGAGAGAGAAGCCAGAAAAAATTAAGAAATTAAGATACCTTTTCTCTGTCTCCACTTAAGGCAGTCATGACTGGTGAAAACCAGATTAAACTGCCTGGGCTCTAAGGGATAGGACTGACACAAGGGAAGATGGATTCCTCCCTTGTCAATAAAATTCATAAACCATGTCAAAAATATTAGTTCATTTAAGTCAGGGGCTTTTAACCTCTTTGGTGTCATGGGCCCCCAAGAGAAGCAGTTTAGTAAAGCCTATGGACCCCTTCTCAGAACCATGTTTTTAAGTAAGTAAAATAAAATATATAAGATAACAAATTTAATCCAATTATGTTGAACTATTATTATCATTTTTTAAATTGAAGGATCCTAGGTTGAGAATCCCTGATTTAACCTTAATCCAGTGGTTTCTCAGTTGCTTCTATCTAAAAGCAGAGAACAAAGATCATTGTTATAGATAAATCAGACGGTCACAGATTCATAACTCAGTCTAGAACTATGAAGGCAACTAAGAGACCATCTAACTCATTCCCTGCATTTTACAGTTAATAAAACTGAGGCTCAAAAAAGTCATAGGATTAAAGCATCATAGATTTTTAGCTTAAAGAAATTTTGAGACTATCTAATCCAACCTTCCCATTTTATAGATGAGAAAAAAAAGGCCAGAAAATTTGAGATTTACCTAAGGTCACACAGGTAGTAAGCATCAGGGGATCTGTCTTAGAGAGTCATTGTTACTTTATCATCAAATCAACTAGGAAATTTATTAAGCTTTCTGCTTCACTAGATAGTGTACAAGTGTACCTCAGTTTACCCATTAGGTGGACATTCCACCCAAGTAATGCACAGAATGTTTTCTTTTCTTTTCTTTCTTCTTTTAAAAAGAAGTTAGATTCTTTAAATGCATCCATATCACTGTCTGCTCAAAGAAACAAGGTCACCCCCTCATTTAGCTAGGTTTCCAGTAACTGGTTTACACTATCTTTTATCTGTTCATGAAGAGATGAACCATAGGAACAGCTTAGCCAGTAGCCTAAAGTATCCTATGCCCCTGCCAGCTGCATTGTAATCGTGGTTGCTCTAAGCAGTCACTTCTTAAAATGCATATTTAGCTAATTCATCCTCCACGTTTATGCCCCTGTGGCCCTACCAGGTGCAGTGACATAACTCATAAGAAATATTAACATTAGCTGTTTATCATGAAGTCAGTGAAACCCAAAAGCAATAAAAGTACAGGCACACTCACTCAATTACCATTGAAATAAATATCACAAAAATTATTCAGTGTCAGAAATCTAATTTTGTATGATATTTCTATATATTTTAGCTGTTAATTTTTTCCCTCCAGTATTAGAGAATTAATATGCTCTGAATGCCCCTCTAGCTACACTGGAAAAAAAATACTACTGATTTAGTTGAGCTACCCAAATCCATTAGACAAATTTCCTTTACAGCAAAGCATTGATGAATGGAATGTCCCATGCTAATGTAAGAATAATCAATTTAGAATGCTTATGACAATTAACAAAGCTGGAGATAAGCTTTGAAAGCACCATGCTTTGTCAGTCCTGATTTGGATTAAACTTGTGCTAATGGGATCATTTTTCTTCCAAAAGGTATTCTTTTTAGGCAGACCTATCAATTAATATGAATTATGCATGTATAAAAGTACTAATGTCATTAATTAGACAAATTAATTTTTATGATGCAGTGAATAGACTAACATTAGATTATATGTGATATCTTCCCCACGGCACTCACAGATTTGAAATAAATGAATAGTTTACATTTGTGTGGTTATTACAGACTCAATCAGGATTAATCAGAGAGAGCCTATGGGTGGACAGTCCGGAGATGGCTTGTGCTTATTATGATCATTTTCTAGGCTATGGGGTCACTCACAAAACTGGAGAGCCAGCATCTTAGATCACTTGAGAGAAACTTTAGAATAATCCCTTGCTGGACCATGAGGAAATGCTAAATAGGAAAACATACATGAACACTGAAAATTTGCTTCAAAAAGAAATATGTTTTTACTGATCCCCTTCCCCAAATTTTCATGATTCCCAAAAGGGGTGAAAGCCCAAGAGCTGAGACAAGAGAAAACAAACACACCTCAGCTGTTTCAGTAGAAGAAATCGCTCATTGTACAGGTTGAATTTGACTGGGCTAATATTTACCTTTTAACTATGTGCCTGAGTCACAGCCCACTAATCCAATATTAGATACAACTCACTTACAAATCCATGAAAACTTTGCCTCTCTCAGGCCTTGTAAGTTATCTAAACTATGGTAAGATAAGGAACATCCATGTTTTAATATTTGTATAGCTAACTACTTCCTCACTCATCCGTCACATAATTATAGTTTAATAGCAAAGATAAGGCTTGAGATTACACTAAAGTGTGCCAAGAATTATCGAACCATTATGAAAGTAAAGCTAGCATCCTTCTGCTTCAATTTTCCACTGCTACTTTGGATAGATACAGGTCCTTGAAGTCAATCTCATTTTAAGCTTTGTAACCCGGCTAATAAAACAGCTAAGATTTACTTAAATTCACATAATACATGTGTGGTGGACAGGGAGGAGGTAGAGTGCAAAATGTGCTGGGTGAATCTATTAGTCTTTCATAGAAGAGACACAAAAGTTTCTAAAAAATCAAGCTTTTTTTTTGGATTTTTTTCTGAACCAAATACCATTGTTCAGTGGTGACTTGGAGCCAAAAATCCAATTGGGATGAACCTGAAACCTCTTGGAGGACAGATGGTTTGTTGGCTGGGATTTCTAGTGAAGATCACATCCGACTCAAATTCCTATGAATTTTTAGTACCTTATTCTTTTCAGGGAATCTGTTCATCTAACACTTTAGCAGATTCTCCATATTTTCAGGGCTTTACATAATAGATTTAGAGCCAGTTGAACCTCAGAAGTCATTTAGGGCAGCTGCCTCATTTTGCTGAAATTGAGACCTATCCAGTTTAAGTGACTTCCCTAGGGTTGCACAAGTATAAGCATCAGAGAGAGGATTTGAACACAAATACACAGGAAATGCATACAGGCCTACATTTACCAAAACCTTGAATTTTAGAGATGATAAATCAGAGGCATTCAGAAATGGAAAGATACATGGAGACCATCTAATCTGCTCAGCTGAAAGAGGAGGAAAATCAGGTCCAGAGGGTCCAGCATAACTTGGATAGTAAGTGATAGCCATGGTATTAAAATTAAGGCTTTAATTTAAACAAAGGTCTGCTCACTGCCTCTAAATCCCAGGTTTTTCATATTGTATTACACTATTCCAAATTTTCCTTGACTTTAAAAGGATTTCTGATCCTTTTAATGACTCCATGTCATTTCTTCCATGCAGGCGGGAGCAGAGAAGTGTCTGAGTCTTGGAAAATGCAAAAGACTCTTAGTGCTCTATGCAAGCAAACAGTGGTGAGTTGATCATAGGGAAAATGAGCTTGAACAAATTCTGGGTGCTCCAGTGGTTATGGCAGAGAGCTAAAGGCAGCAACTTAGAGCATGAAAAAGCCATACATTATGATGGAGTTGACAACAAAGAAAGACTGGACAGGACCGCAAGTTACCATGAAATAAGTGAGCTGCATTCAAATAAAAGGGATGTGATTCCAATCCTCAAAAGTTTTCTCTGATTGTTTACCAAGGAAATCTGAGCAAGTTACAAACTCAACATCCCTTCATTTCTTTTTTTCCCTGGATACCAGGCTAGAAGATATAGGAGGGAAAAAGAATCACTTGGGACAAACAACTTCTTTATAACATTTTGTAATTTGAAAATTTCTTTACTATTTGTTTTGCTTTTTATTTGGTGGGGAGGGTTCTGCTATACCTCTTTTATGCTTGTACTTCAGAGTTGTGGGGTTTTTTTTTTTTGAGGGTTTAGTGTAGAGGGTGATCTATGGATACTTTCAGTGTCTATTTTGCCCTCTTGCTGAAGAATATCAGGGCAGTTTTCTTGGATAATTTCTTGTAATACGGTGTCCAATTTTCTATTAATTTCTGATTTTTCAGGAAGACCAATGATTCCCAAATTTTCTCTTCTAGATCTGTTTTCTTGATCTATTATCTTCTCGTTGAGGTATTTCATGTCTCCTATTTTGTCAGTCTCTTGACTTTGCTTTATTAATTCTTGCTGTCTTGTGAGATCATTGGCTTCTACTTGCCCAATTCTAGCCTTTAAAGACTCTTTATCGGCTATTTTGGTTTTCCTTTTCCGTCTGGTCTATCTGGCTCTTCATGGATTCCAGTTGGTCATTTCTGGTCTTCAATTTGCTTATCATTTCATTTAATTTCTGAACCTCAATTTTCAATTGTGAAATTCTGCCTTTTAAATCTTATTTTTTAAACTATTTTCCACCTTTCTTGCCAGATCTCTTCCATCTTTCTCATGATCTCATATTTGAACTCTTCAAGAGCTTGTGACCAATTTTCATTTTGGGGGGAAGGTTTGGATGTCTTTAACTGTTTGTCCTCCTCTGTTTTCTGGGTTTTTTCTGTGCAGAAGTTATCAAATGTTAGAGATTTTTTCTTGGTCTTTTTGGTGTTTATTTCTTGGGCCTTCCTTGGGCCTTCCTTGGTATCATTATGCTTTCTCAGCCAGAAGTCTGAGTAAAGCAAGCTGACTCTCTTTGTATGGAGCTAAGGAGCAGTTTTTGCCTAAGGCTACTTTGTGAGACTCCTGGTTTCCACGTCTGCTAGGCCTCTGCTGTCTCTGCTGTCCACAGCCCCTCTCAGCCTCAATCCTGCACCCAAGGTCTGAGCTCCCCAGCCTCCTGGGGTCTCTGGTCTAGCTGTTTTCAGGGTCAAGCCCCTGTGGTCCTAGTTGGCTGCCTAGAGTCCAGAAATTGGCCCATGCTTGCTCCTCCACCTAAGGTTTTCCCCTGAGTCTCAGAGTGCTGACCTGATTCCACTGTCCACTGCCTCTCTAGCCCCATTCCCACGCCCATGGACTGAGCTCTCCAGCCTCCAGGGGTCTCAAGTCTTGCTGCTCTCAGGGACAAGCTCCTAGAGGTGCCAGTTAGCTGCCAAGGAACTAGATTTTGTGCCCCTGCTGGCTCTAACTCTGGAGCGCAGCCTCTGGTTCTGGTGTTGTGGGTGGGGTGGGGGAGGGTTGATCAGCTCACGTTTTGATGGGAGATATTTTCCCCCTTATAGTGTGGAAATGACCAAATCCCACGTACTTTCAATACTGCACCCTATTGTGGGGTCCCTTCTTTCATCTAGATTTGTTTTTTTTGTCCTTTGGAGGTATGCTGGTGTTCGGTAGTGAGGAGAATAAAAGTGCCCTGCCTCTACTCTGTAGCCATCTTAACCCAGATGTCTCCCCATGGTTGTGTTTTTATAAAGCATGTAGCCATTAAAAGTCAGTCATCAAGGTAACTAGGTGACTCAATAAATAGATAGCCAGGCTGGGAAACAGGTAGTCCTGGGTTCAAATGTGCCCTCAGATACTTCCTAGCTGTGTGATCTATGGCAAGTCACAACCCAATTGCCTAGCTCTTACCACTTTTCTGCCTTGGAACTGATACGTAGTATTGATTCTCTCTCTTGTTTTTAAACCTTACTTTCCATCTTAGAATCAATAATGGTATATTGATTCTAAGGTAAACAAACAAAAAGGACTAGGCAATGGGATTTAGGTGACTTGCCCTGGGCTACATGGCTAAGAAATATTTGAGGTTAGATTTGAACCAAGGACCTCTGATTTCTAGGCCTGTCTCTTAATCTACTAAGTCACCCAGATGCCCTGCTACTATTGATTCTATGACAGGAAGTCAATCATCTAAATCTTATTAATAATATTGGTTGACAAGAGAGCAAGACTTCCCCTAAATGTTTTTGGGTCTGGGACTTAGGAGCAATGGTGAGTTTTCCATTTTAAAATGTTGGATATATATACATGCATATATATACATATATGTCATATATACACATTCCTTTCTGTTCAGTTATTGCATTGTTGTATTATTATGTATTCTATTATAGTAAAAATTTAGAAATTAATTATAATTCTTTAATTAAATGTTCACACACTTTTTGGTAGGCTGCAGAAAATCAGAGTGAATTTGATTATTTATTCTTCTCCTCTCACCACCAAGTATATGCCCACTCAAACCACTTGTCATGAAGGTTAGTAATCCATGGCTAAAATATTAACCAATTAAAATATTAACAAAATTTTTAAAATAAAACATATTAAAAATAAAAATAAAATGAATATTAATGGACAGTACTTGAATTTACTAGTGTATTCACAAACACTAATCTCATGATATCATTCTTTCCAGAGGTCCATGCTTACATTATCTACCAAATCCCTTAACAAGAAAACTTACTTGTAATTGAGTCCTGGTAACTGAACTGAGATCTCTTGTGAACTTTGTACCAAATCTTTCTCTATAGTAAATGATCTTTCTTTACGGTGCTTTAAAGAAAATATTGGTATTGTACCAGCCTACATATATACTAGGTTTTTTGTGCGTATGATGTGGTAGTATAAATCCAGGGCAGTGTGTGTGTTTATATGCTATAGTAATAAGAATATAGGATAGATGAGCAAATGCAAATTCTGCCATACTAGTTAGTCAAGGTTAAATGAACTGAAATCAAGAAAATAAATATGGTAGCTTTGGGAATGAGGAACCTTTCTAGTTAAGTTTCCTGAGGCATCTCAATGGTGCAAGGAGAGAGTGGTAGGCCTAGAATCAGGGCAACTTAAATTCAAATTGGGCCACAGATACTAGCTCAGTGACCTTGGGCAAGTCCCTTAACCTCTATTGGCCTCAGTTTCTTCTTCTGTAAAATGAGAATAATAATAATACCTACCTTTCAAGGCAAAGATAAGATAAAATTATATTTACAAAGTGCTCTTCACATTTCAAAGAGCTATATGTCAGTTATCGTTATTGTTATTATTATCATCATCTGTCTCAGTTCTTACAATCAGATGTTCAATGAAACCAATAATGCTCTCCCTTTTTTTGTTAATTGTTTTGATTGTGAGAAATAGTCCTGATTCTAGAAAGTAAGCAGATTGATTTTTTCCATTATTTAATCATGAGTTGATTATCAATAAAATGAACAATATTTCCTTAATAACTTTAATATCTGTGCAAATAATGAAAGATTGAGCAGTTCAATCACTTAATTCTCTCCTCTCCATACCATCCTGGCAAAATATTTTGCATTGCAGCAACAATAAAGGAGCAATAATATATTCAGCTAACATTTATTTAGTGCTTTAAGGTAGACAAACATACACTAAAGCAGGGCAAAAACACTCCCCAGACCAAATCATATCTGATCTTTCATGGAAGGCCCTGAATCATTTAAATCTCTGGGGATGTGGCTATGAGTCTAAAATTCCCATCAAACAATTCTGTATGTAACATATTGTGAAGACAGAATTAACTCTCACTTTGTCTATTTTTAGTTAATCAAATCAAGAACTTAAAGTATCCCACCTAACCATTAGGTAAGAGAGCTCACAAGTCACTTACTAATTCACACCCCCAAAGTCCACGAGCACTGCCATTGGGCAGTGCTAGGCAAATTGGGAGGCTGTGATTGGGTCCTGAGAAGAGGTGGAGAGATAGGAAGTGATGTGGAAAAAGGGGTATAAAAAGAGACGAACATGAATCTGGGGGACCATTCCTTTCCTGGTCTTTGGAGAGACTTGTTCCTTGGAGAGATTCCTCCCTTGGCTCATGGAGAGACTCTTTCCTTGGATTCTGCATTGGCTTGCTGGAGACTACTGGACTTTCACGAGGCGATTTGGACTTGGGGAAGCCCTCACCAGGGTCTGAGCCAGACTTCACCTGAGAAGCAATTAGGGCTAGTGGACTTGTTAAGGCTCTGTCTCTTTCCTACATTTCCCACTTTCACTTTTTCTACCTCATTGTAAATAAAAACTGCTCACAGTTTGACTTAACAGATAATATTTTATAGTCGGTGACCACAATACCACTTTTATAATTCTCATATTGAGTCAAAAACTTAATTTAATTGTTACAATATACATAGTACTTTAAGGTTTACAAATCATTTTATGCCTTCATTCCTTTTTATGCCTCCTAACAGCCCCTGGGGGTGGGAGGTGAATGGACGGACAGCTAGATGGCTCAGCAGATAGAGCACTGGGCCTAGAGTCAAGAAGACTCATCTTCCTGAGTTCAAATCTGGCCTCAGACACTGATTTGCTGTGTAATTCTGGGCAAGTCATTTATCCCTGTTTTCCTTCCTTGCCTCATCTGTAAAATAAACTGGAAAAGGAAACAGCAAACCACTGCAGTGTCTTTGCCAAAAAAAAATGGGGTCATGAAGAGCCAGATGGGACCAAATAATAACAAACAAACCTAGAGTATTATTATCCCCATTTTACAGGCAAGGAATCTGAGATTTTAAAAAAGTGAGGCTTTGCCCATGCTAACACAATTGGGATTCATAGAATCATAGACATTTTGAGCTGGAAGGGACATTGAAACCATCTAATAAAATAAGGCTGAGATAGATGAAATGACTTCTATATGGTCACATAAAGATTAAATGACAAAGACAATATTCAAAAGTAAGTTCCACTTTTTTTACAAAACCAGTGCTTTTCCCACTGAACTGCAATTTTCCATTGCCTAATGATTTATCATCTTACTTCATTTTCTCCTGTGCCTATCTTCCTTGGGCTCTTGTGTTACCTTTTGCTCCAAACCTTGCAGCATTTGTTAATCTCAACATTCCCATTTTGTGGATCTTTTGTTGTAACTTTTCAGGAGTAGCCTTAGAAACATACTTTACTGGATTCTTTTACCCAACTTACTGCTTCATAAAGATCTAAAGCCATCCCTCCCCCAACATACAGAAAGAAAAAAGTACAAAAAGAACATTTTATTTAAAAAAAACACCCACATTTTAAATTCATAATAAAGCAACAAAATTGCTCTATATTTCATAGGAATCTGTTGCTGACATAATCATTCCATCCTCAAAAGAAGATGTGCTTGTAAATTTTGGAAGTATCACCCAGTTTTTCCATTCCAATCCAAATATGGCGGCGAACCCAAGCACTTGAACTAATCCCAGTGGTAAGGTTGTTCCTAGGTCAGACAACAGGCTTCCAAGAAGAAGTCAGGCAACAAATCAAGGGAATGAAACAGAACTGAGACTTGTTTATCTATGGGAATAAATAGACAAATAAAATGGGTAGGGATCAGTTAGAAAATCATAGCTCTGAGAGCGACCTTATATGATGAAATGTGGAATCCTCTAGGGAACCTGTTACTGAAAAATAGAGACCTAAATTGGGGATTCTGTTCAACAAATATCATTGAGCATCAATTCTGTATTAAGCCCAATATTAGCCATTCTTCCAGAAGATCCAGTTCAAGTTAGGAAAATACATACAGCAATAATTACTGGTCAGAGAAATATATGATCTTTCAAATAAGTTTTAAAAGCATTGCATATGGGGGCAATGAGATGACTCAGTGGATTGAGAGTCAGACTTAAAGACAGGAAATCCTGAGTTCAATTCTAGCCTCTGATTCTTCTTCACTGTGACCCTGGGCAAGTCATTTAATCTCCTTTACCTAGTCCTTACTGTTCTTCTATCATAGAACCAATGTATAATATTGATTTAAAACTGAAGATAAGGGTTATTTTTATTTTTTTAAGCATAGGAACAATTGTTTCTCAGCCTTTTGGCTAAGATCAAGTGTAGTATCTGTTCTTTTCAGTTTAATAGCTGATACGTCCTCTATCTAAGGACAATATATTAAATGGATTTTTGAAATAGGGAAATGGAATAGGAGCTTGCTCCATCCACTCCATGCATCCACCTGGTATAGCAGTACTTCCAGGAACGGTGCACGCGCGCGCACACACACACACAGCATAGGATCAAGTAAAAGAAGTTCAGATCAATTAATTAACATGTATTTATTAAGTACTTACTGTATGACTTCTTAACATTTTTTGGATTATGGACTCATTTGGGGGGTTGATAAAACCTATGAACCATTTCTCAGAATGATATTTTAATGCATACATTTTTAATTGAATTATGAAAGAAATTAAGTATATAAAAATTCAGTTATCAATTTTTTAAAGTTGCTAATCCCAGGTTAAGAACCAACCCCTAACTATATAAATACATACATAATATATGCATGCATAGCCATATATCTACATATATGTATATATATACATATATATATATATATAGCTAGATTATGTATGTATATACCCAACACTGTTCTAAGAATAAAAATTTTTAAAAGGAGCAGAAACAATATCTGGCCTTCAAGAGTTGTAAAAAGGCACATAAAATATCTATAAATCAGTATATAAAAGATAAATATAGAATAAATGAAAGGCAGTCTTTTTTTTTTTAATTCCTTACATTCTGTTTTGGAATGGATGAGTATCATTCTAAGGCAGAAGAGTGGGAAGGGCTAAGCAATAGGAGTTAAGTGACTTTCCCAGGTATCTGAGGCTAGATTTGAACACAGGTCCTTCCAACTCCAGGCTTGTGGCTCTATCCATTATTTTATCTACTTGCTCTGATGAAAGACAATTTTCCAGGAAGAAGTACTAGCAGTTGGTGGGAGGGGTAGAGGGTTGAAAGGATGAGGAAAAACATTCTAGAGGAAGTGGTGCTTGAGCTCAGTCATTCAATTAGTTTTTACTAAGTACCTACTGTGTTCCAGGGGCTGTTCTAAGCTTAGGGAATATAAAGAAAGGCCCACCCCCCAAAAAACCTACTCTCAAGGGGGAGAATACATGCAAAGAAGGAAAGTAGAAATTCTAAGAGACATTGGTAAGAAGGAACAGCATTCCAGGCATGAGGATCAGCTTGGGCAAAGACATGAAGAAGAGAAATGATGGTAGCTGGGTAACTCAGTGGAATGAGAGTCAGGCCTAGAGACGAGAGGTTCTGGGTTCAAATCTAGCCTGAGACTTCTTAGCGTTGTGACCCTGGGCAAGTCACTTAACTCTCATTGCCTAGTCCTTACCACAGTTCTGCCTTGGAACCAATATGCAGTAATGATTCTAAAATGGAAGATAAGGTTAAGGAAGAAGGAAAGGAAGAAAGAAAGGAAGAAAGAAAGAAATAGAATTTGAGAAACAAAGAAACAAAGAAAGAAAAGAAATAGAATTTGAGCCATAGCAAGTGGATCCACATGGCTGGACTAAAAAGTTACTGAAAATTCCCTTT
Organism: Gracilinanus agilis; assembly: GCF_016433145.1. NCBI lineage: Eukaryota > Metazoa > Chordata > Mammalia > Didelphimorphia > Didelphidae > Gracilinanus > Gracilinanus agilis. The sequence continues at coordinate 297,033,321 of NC_058131.1, read as the reverse complement.
GTGATTCTTTCTGCATTATTAAACTCTAATATTCTAAACATTTTACATCTGGATTACTTATAGTACCCTCAATATTTAAATATAGGTACAATATTCATAAGTATTAATGCTAAAATATTCAAATAATCAAATTTGTATCACATAAATGATATGACTGGTAAAAGCAAAACACACTGGATAAACCATTTTTTTTCTGTGTAATGGATCCTTGTCACACTAAGTATCCAATAAATCATAGATAATGAATCTCTTCAATGGGTCCCTGCCAATGCAAAGGGCACATTTTAAAGAAATTCCCAGAGTAATTCCCTGTAAGCTGGAGATCATGAAATAAAAGTTCCAAAAAGATGATTCTCTCCTCAAAACGTAATAATAGTAATGAAGTGTGTGCTTCAGAATTCAAGGAAAAATCACTTTATATTGTGAAGATTGAGAAGAGGTAATATGTGAACATTTTAACAATAAAAGGAACAGCATAACTTTTGGCTCCTTTTAGGATGATGAGAGAACAAGGTAACCAAAGATCTAAACCCTTTGATGGAACGCTAACTCAATATAAACAATAAAGTACCAAAGATATCTTTGGTTATTAATTCATTAATTGCACCTCTCTGTATCAAATGAACTCACATGTAAAATGCTTTGCAAATCTTTGAATATTACATAAATGCTGGCTTTTGCTAACGTTATATAAATGCTAACTAACAGTAGCAGCAGGAGGAGAGTAAGGAAGAGAAAAAAGTGGTGGTGAAGGAGGATGAGTAGTGTTTAACTGTGGTTTCAATAAACATAAATCTGATCTATGTAATGAAAAAGAAAAGTGTATTCTTAGTATGTGAGATGTTTAAGTCCAGAAAGTCAGCTCCAGAAAATGGAAATAGGGTCAGAGGTGGAAGTCATTCTGGACTTTTCTGAATACAGAGAAAAGTCTGTCCTTAACTACATCACCCCTGGTTGCTGGTACTAAGTCACAACTAATCGACAGGAATACTACTATCAAATATAAGAAATGAATAGAGTGCCAGCTGTGGAGACAGGAGGTTAGTCCCAAGCTCAAATCTGGCCTCAGACTCTTCCTACCTATGTAACCCTGGGCAAATCCCTTACTCCCAATTGCCCATCTCTTTGCTCTTCTGCCTTGGAACCAATATTCTATATTGATTCTAAGGCAGAAGATAATGGGTTTTTTTAAAGTGATTAATTGTCATTTATTATAATTTTGAGATATTTCATAGTCATAAGCTACCTTCATAAATTGGTCATAAGTTAGCTTTACTAAAAAAAAAAGATTTGTAACTTAGTTTAGAGGAAACTGAAGTACATGGAAACCATAGAATGGCTGGGTTTGTTTCTAAGAAATGAAACAAAATTAGTTTTAAAAAATAAAGAAACATTTTTTTTGTTTTTCATGAAGTATTATTTTTCATGAAACTTGAAAATCAGCTGGGAATTCTAAACTATGCACTGAAAACAAATTCAAAAGTTATGTACACAAAATAACTAATATAACTAAGAATCCAAATGTTATATCATCATCATTTACATCCCTAGAATTTATAAATCAGTTTAGGATTTGCAAAATAGTTTACAAATATTATTTCATTTTTTCTCATAACAACTCTAGCATGTAAGAGCTATTAAAATCCTTATTTTATGGATGAAGAAATTGAAGTGGATAGAGGTTAAATGACTTGCCCAGGGCCATCTAGCTAGTAAATATCTGAGGCCAAGCATCTAAATTCATCTTCCAGACTACAAATCCAGTATTCTATCCAATGAAATTTTAACTACTTCTATACTTGTTATATTGAAGCAGAAATCAAAGACTATTGAAAATCACTATGGTCCAGAATCAATAAAGAAAATTGGTAAGAAAAATATTGCTGTGATAAAACCAAAAATATCTTTTAGAATTGAGGGAAAGTCCAGTTCAAATAATAATGATTTAATTGCATGTTGGTATACACCAGAAGTTCCACCAACTATATCTCAGTAAAATACCAACAACGAAGAATAAATTTCAAATTATAATGAGAGAGATTGAACCCCAAACCAATTCCCATTTTACTATCTCATTCCAATTATAGAGAAATAGATTACATTAAAAGATTTTAAGAAGCATAGAATTACTTTGACATGATATTGATAATAAAACACTTTGAAATTTATAAACTAAGAGAAATAGTGTAAGAAATAAATGAGTTGTTAAATTTACATTTAATGCTGTAAGTAAATCTGGAGAGGTAATTAATTGGTCAGAGAGGCAAACACAATTCTGTAATGGAAAATTTGTGATATTTTTGTATATAATTGCCTTTTGGGGCTGGATTTTATGATGTTTTTGAGCCATGCATTTTCTGATTTTAAAATGTTCATACATACCTGCCTATATTAGTATTCTATTTGCATATTCAGAATGTTACATATGAATTACATATTTAGTTACCTATTTACTGATCATGAATGTATATATTTACCTTTGCCAATATATTAGATATCTGGAAAAGTTTAGGCTCTGTTGATATAGTGTAAAATATGTTGATAATTGAACTTTTTTGGTATCTATATGAAATGGCAAATCTCTCCTACTTAGATTTTTAACTTGAAGAGGAATGCAAATACTCACTTTGGCGGCGGGTGGGGGGATGGGAAGTGAGAAAAAGTGAGAAGAAAAGGGGTAAAGTCTTTAAAGTATCCCTGGGTAAGTTACTTAACCCCCATCAGCCAGCCCTTATTGCTCTTCTACCTTGAAATCAATACACAGTATTTATTCTAAGACAGAAGGTAGGAGCTTAAATATATGGTAAACTATCTCTTAAAGTTCCTTTTCATATGGGGCAATTAATGGTGAAAAAGGCATAAAACATGGAGATCTGTGTGTGAGCATGAGACAACAAAGAGATGTACGTTAATTGTCAAAGAACATCCAGTATTGCCACTGTTAGAGATGAACATTTTAATAGCCAATATAAATGGGAAAATAAATTTCTTTTAATAAAAAACTTTTAAGCTATGCATATGAAAAAAGTCTCTTTCTAATTGAATTTTAAATAGTTTGGGAGAAAAAATGGTTGATGATGTAGATTTGAAGACTTGAAAATCTTTTTAAATTTTTTTAATTGTCAAGTAACAATTATTATTTAAATTAATGTGTCCCCTCACTCCTCTTCTCTACCCCATTTAATGTGAAAATGTATGTTGTCTTTTGGGCATTTTAAATTTTTTACCTCTTTTTCAGAAGATGAGTGGTATGTTTCATCTTCATTGTTCCAGAATCATATTTTATCAATGTTGACCAGAGTTTTAGTCTTTCAGGTTTGTTTTTCTCTATTATATTTTCAATGTATGATCATTTTTCCAGCTCTGTTCACTTGCTCTGAATCAGTTAATAAAGTTTATGCAAATTTCTTCTAAAATTATCTATTTCAACATTTTTATGGCACAGAAACATTCCAATACATCTGTATACCACAGTTTGTTTTGTCATTCCCACAGAAGAGGATAGCTTCCAATTTGGAGCTACCGTGAAAAGAAGTGTTGTAAATTTTTTTTTATAGATTCCTTTTCTCTTTCTTTGATTTCTTTGGGGTATAGACCAAGTGGTGCTATAGCTGAGTTAAAGAGTATGCAAAGTTTGGAAATTTCCTGGGCAGAGTTCCAAATTTCTTTCTAGAGTGGCTGGACCAATTCACAGCCCCATCAATAGTTCACTAGTACACCTGTTTTCCCACAGCCCCTGTAACATATGTCATTTTCCTATTTTTCTAATCTTTGTAAATCTGATATGTATGAGGTTAAATATTAAAGTTGTGTTAATTAGGATTTCTCTTATTATTGTTATTTAGAGCATTTAATGATTGTTGATTACTTTGGTTTTTTTTTTAAACTGCCTGTTCTTATATTTTTAACTGTTTATCTTTTAGGTCTTAAGGTTATAAGTTAGAATTAGTTCCTTAAATATATTGCAAAAAGACCTTTATCAGAGAAAATTGTTTCAAAGAATTTTTGCCAGTTAAATGATTCCCTTCTAATGTTTTACTACAATAGATTTCTTTGCACAAAAACTGCTTACTTTCACATAATAAAACTATCCACTTTATCTTTTGTGAGCCTCCCTTTCTTTTGTTTAGTCATGACTCTCCTCTATAGATCTGAAGTTACTTCTTCTTAGCATCTATTTTTTTTATTGTGTAACTTTTAATTTCTAATTAATGTATCAATATGGAACTCATCTTGATACATGGTATGAAGTATTGGTCTAAACCTATTTTCTGCCAGAATATTTCTCAGTTTTTTCCAAGGGTTTTGTTTTATTTTGTTTTGGTTACCAGATAATGTATATCTTCCTCTAGTAACTGGAGTCTTTAAGTATATCAAACACTATGCTATTTATTTGTTTGATTCTATATGCTATGAATTTTATCTGTTCCACTGATTGACCTCTTCTCTCACAATTCTCTCTCTCTCTCCCTCCCTCTCTCTCTCTTTCTCTTTCTCTTTCTCTCTGTCTCTCTCCCTCTCTCCCTCTCCCTTCCTTCTTCCCTCCCTCCCTTTCCACCCCAACCCCAGTCACATTTCATTACATTGTAGCTAGATGGCCCGATGGACTTTAACTCAGGAATTCTTGCGACAGAATTTGAGGAACACAACAGCAGCGTGACTCTGAATAAGTCTCTGCCTTAGTTTCCCCATGTAAAAGTTGGAAATAACAGTGCCTACCCTACATGATTATTTTAAGAATAAAATTAGATATTATTTATGACATGCTTTGGCAGAACTTAAAGTTCTATATAAATGCTAAATATTGTTGTGGTTGTTAATAATAAAAAGCATAGAAAACTTTAATACATTATATGAATAGTAGTTATGGTTTTTACTATTTTTATTGGTTTGACCTATCTAGGAGGGGTTAATTCTTCTCTAAGTACTTGCTCCAAATGCTTCTCCAATTGTCCTCATTTATGAAAATAATGTTTTATAGTTGTATTCCTGTGCTATCTATGTGAATAGTTGAGGGTACATTCCCAAGATTTTCATAGCTTCTATAAGCTATTTTGGGTGGGATTCTTCTTTCTATCTCTTCTTGCTGGGTTTTACTGATAAAAATAGGAATGTTCATGATTTAGGTAGACTTATTTCATATCTTAAAACTTTGCTGAAGTTAAGAATTTTAATTAATTTTTAGTTGATTCTAGGGCTCTCTACACCATCATATCATATGCAAAATATGATGATTTTATTTCTTCTTTTCCTATCTCTATTACTTCAGTTTTTCTTTCTTTTCTTATGACAACTACATTTCTATCATTAAACAGTAACAGTGTCAATGGGCATCCTTGGTTTAATTCTGATATCAGAAAGAGTTATAGTTTTTCTCCATTACACCTAAGTTTGCTCGTTGATTTAGAGTAGTGGTTCCCAAACTTTTTTGGCCTACCGCCCCCTTTCCAGAAAAAAATATTAGTTAGACCCCTGTAAATTAATTTTTTAAATTTTAATAGCAATTAATAGGAAAGATAAATGTACCTGTGGCCATCACTGCACCCCGGGATTGCTGCAGCACCCACCAGGGGGCAGTAGCACCCACTTTGGGAATCACTGATTTAAACAAATACTATTTACAATATTAGGAAAGATCCGTTTACCTATATGATTTATAAAGTTTTTATAGAAATGAAAATTGGATTTTCTCAAAACCTTTTTCAATATCTATTTATATTATCTTTTAATTTTTCTTATTTGTGCTATCAAAATTTTAAATTGTACTTTTAATGTTCTCATGTTGAACTAACTCTGCATTCCTGAATAAACTAAATGTGATCATATATAATCTTTCTAAAAGTGATTATAGACTACTTGGTAATAATTTATATAACATTTTTGCATCAATGTTTATTAGGGATGTTGGTCTATCCTTCTCTTTCTGTTTTGCCTTTCCATGTTTTAGTTATCAGTACAATGGGAAATTGTACTTCATTTGCATGGGAACAATTTAATATTATAAAGACAGAGTAAAAGATCTTTCATTTATTAAAATAAGAGAAATGTGAGTTTAAAAGAAATCAGTTTCATAAAGAGACTTTTGATTATTGAAAATTATACCAACATGTAACCTGGAAAAAAATTAACATTAGAAAAAGAGACTTTTGTTGGAGACTTAAACTAAAGCATAGTGGGTCCCTCCTCTAATTATATTTACATATTTATGACTAAAGAAGGTTAAACTAAGAAAATGAAAACTCATTTAAACATTTGTAAACTGAGATCTCATTGAAAAAGGACTGATGATTTCAGAGCAGAAAACTGGACAATGTCAACATTGTTAGGGAAAAGGCAAGTTGCTATGGGTCAGGAAGGCCCCTTAAAAACTCTAAAGACATCAAGAAAGAAAGGGTACAAAACAGCGTTACAGAGCAACCTGAAAAGTGTTGAAGAAATAACAGAGAAGGTAAAAAGCTAATCATTTGGAGCTATAGGAGCTCACAGAAGACTTCAACTGAGCAAATCCTAGTCTATCACTAAATTCATTGGTCAAATGTTCCATTGACAATGATTATTCTTCACCGTCACATAGAGTGGGAAAAAGGGGGTTAGTGTTGCATTCTGTTTCCATTTGCCATGTTATTCTAGTAAGATAGTTTAAAGAGTAAACCTGAACTGTGTTTTTGAGAGCTGATTCGAACTGTACAGCAGAGAATCCAAGGGAGTAAATAATTAGTATAATAACTATTTAGGCTATATAACCCAAAGATCATCAGTTGATGAGCCTGATGGTTATCTAGATTATAAAGAACTGCTTACACTAAAAACTAATGCTGCCAAAATTCCCTTTATGTGTGATATCTAATTCAAAGAGCTTTTAAAGGCTACAGGGCAGCTAAATGACACAGCAGATAAAGCACTGGACCTGGAGTCAGCAAGAAGTGACTTCAAATTTGACCTTAGACACTATGTGATCCTGAGCAAGTCACAGCTCAATTTGCCTCAATTTACTTATATGTAAAATAAGCTAGAGAAGGAAATTACAAATTATTCCAGTATCTTTATCAGGAAAATCCCCAATGGGGTCAAAAAGAGTCTTACTCCACAGAAATGACTGAACAACTTAGGGATCTATTTGATAGAAAAGAGAAGATGTCCCTATTTGAGGACTGATGGAGATCAACAGTCAAGTCTTGATTAGTTCCTAAAAAGACCAAAAAAACTTTGAAACCGAAAGTCTAGAGTTATGAATTTCCATAAGCACCTGAATTAGCTTTTCTCATGTGTTTTTCTATTAGGTTCCTATAAGTATATGCCTATTCTTCACCATAGGCATTAAATGCTTTGATGGGAGAATGTGGTTTGGGTTCATATATATGTATTGAGCTTAATTTTATTATTATTCATTTGTTTTAACTGATTAACATATTTACTTTAATTACATTTTCTACTTTATTAAATAAATGGCTATATTTATTATTTACAAGAATACATTATTTTGGGCAGCTAAGTGGCTTGGTAGATAGAGCGCTGAGTTTAGAATCAAGAAGATTCATTTTCCTGACTTCAAATCTGGCTTCAGATATGTACTAGCTATGTGACCTTGGGCAAGTCACTTCACCCCATTTGCTTCAATTCCTTATTCACAAAATGAGCTGGAGAAGGAAATGGCAAACCACTCTAATGTCTTTGCCTAGAAAACCTCTAAGAGGATCATGGAGAGTCAGACAAGATTGAAATAAACCAAACAATAATGAACAATGACATAATTAGGTGTATTCAGAACAAATTGGTAGAAGAAATTATTGTGGTTAACTAATTGTGTAAATAGAAAACACATTGGAAGGGGACTCAACATATATAGTAGTATATTTCCACCCAAAAGATTACCTGTTAAGTAAGTTAAACAGAGTTTGAGAATAATCATGTGCTTGGTGATTTATCTCTGGTTGCTTAGAATTGCTAGTGTGAGAAAAAATTGGAATGAATGAGTCAAACCCAAAGAGAAATGGAGTATTTCATAGGACTAGGTAAGAAATTGGGTCACTGATAGTATAGACATTGAAAAACCCAACCAGATGTGATCAGTTACTGCCTAATATCCTCGTTGTACAGGAAACCAGTTCCAATTAGGGAGGGAGGAGAGAATCATTAAATATTTCAAGGAAGAGGTAAGAATAGTGTTGGACTTTGAAAAATAGGTAGAAATTTCACAGAGGAGGATTGGGTTGGGAGTATTCTAGGTCTAGAGAGTGGCATAAGCAAAGGCTTAGAAAAAGAAAAGTTCAAAGTAGAATCAGTGAATAATTTCATCTGGAATAAAGACTTTGTGATCCAGGAAACTTCCAGACATGTTTGCATTTTCCTTCATTTTCTGTAGCACATTGGCCTAAACTTGACTCCAGAACCAAAGCAGTCCTTCCTACAACAGGTGAAGGGTACACCTTTGCTGATGGGTCAGTTCTGTGTTTCTATAAATAAGTACCATGTATGTGATTATATGTGAGGGAAAGACAGAACTGAACAGATGCGAGAACCAAGTGAATATATATATATATATATATGTATATATATATATATATATCTCACAACAGCATGGAATAAAATCCCAAGTTTATATGGTACAGCTGGCTACACTGTATACTTTTTAAAAAAAATTTAATAAGATACAGCATCTGGCCTTCTACTGTCAGGATGCAATTTTTCATGCAACTAATTCCTTCTTAAGATAAAAGGACTTGGGTGGGATCAGTAAGAAATTTGCCTAGAAAGTCCTTGCAAAAGGAAGAGTTCAGGAACAAAGAAGTGGAGCCATCCAAAGCTTTGGTTAAAATAAAATGTTTTGTCTCTCTTTCTCTTTCCCCCTCTTCATGTTTCAATTTTTTTTATTGTTCATTCATTTCAGGCAAAACCAACTCTTTGAGACCCTATTTGGGAATTTCTTGGCAAAGATAGTGGAGTGATTTGTCATTTTCTTCTCCAGATCATTTTAAAGATAAGGAAACTGAGGCAAACAGGTTAAGTGTCTTACCCCAGGTTACACAGCTATTAAATGTCTGGGCCCAGATTTGATCACAGGAATAGGAATCTTCCAAGCTGCCCTATTCCTAGGTCTTTCCAGTTCTCAGAACTGGTATACATTTGTCAAATAGACTAAATTGTAATTTACTTAGGATCATAAAGTCAAAGTTAGATTTGGCAGGGTCAAGAAAAGTCAGCAAATCCAGCCCTTTCCTTTAGAAATGAGCAAACTGAGGCCCAGAGTAAGTACGCCCAGTCGCACATCTAGTAAATGTCTGGGGCAGATTTTGAACCCAAGTTTTCTTGACTCCAAGTTAAATGCACTACCCACCATACAATACTACCTTTGTTGATCTTTTTCAGGAAATATCAGAATGGTTTAACTGATTTTTTTTCCATTTTGAGGTAACCAATTACTTTGATATTATGTAGTAAGTAAGCAAGCTCAGAATAATACAAAATAACAAAAAGAAGTTGTTAGGTCTTAAAGAATTTTTCATCATTCTTATTTGGCATTTTATTCATTGCACAACTTGTTTTATAAGTTTTTTTTTTTCAGCAAGAGGACAGATGGTCAGAAAATTGGCAAGTTTTTCATTAACTCACAAAACAATTAATTTAAAAAATTCACCCTTAGACACCATGTAAATCCAAACACCTCACAATAATTTTATTATTGTTCAGTGTTTCAGTCATGTCCAATTCTTTGTGATCCTGTGAATCATATTCATCCATGGAATTTTCTTAAGGATACTGGAGTAGTTTGTCATTTCCTTCTCCAGTGGATCCATTGGATCCTTTTATCAGGCAGTCAGAGGTTAACTATCTTATCTAAGGTTACACAACTAGAAAGTGTCTAAGACAGGATTTCAATTCAGGTCTTCCTCACTCCAAGCTCTTAATCATTGAACTACCTAGCTGCCTCCTAGGCAGAGAGAAGTTAAGGGACTTGCCCAAAGTCACACAGCTAGGAAGTGATAAGACTGGATTTGAAATCAGGATTTCTAGACTCCTGGTCCCACCCTTTATATATAACATCACATTTGATCTTCAGGATGGCCTTATTATTTCCACTTATAGATTAATGAAATGAGATTGAGAGAGGTTAAGAGATTTGTTCAAAGTAATCCCAGTAGTTACTTGGTATATGAGCTGGGATTCAAATTCAGATCTTTGCTGTATCTGCTGTTCTTTTCATTATTTAACCTATCCATAGCTTCTATAAGTTTCTTCATCTGCAAAACAGGAAATATGACTTGATGGCTACTAAATCCCTTCCAGATCTAAATCTCTGATCCCATGATCTTATAACCTGGGTTTGAGCCACTGCTCTGTCATTTATTATGTTGATCAACATATCCTAACCATTTCATATTATTTGGTCTTTATTAGTTTCTTCATTTAAAAAATGAAGGGAGAAATCTGCTGACATTTTTAGAGTTCCTTTCTCCCTTTTAGAAGATATAAGATTCTGGGGAATGTGCAAATCTTTATCTATCAAAATCCTGCCAACCTTTCATAATCCAGGTCAAAAAGATTTCCAGAGCCTTCCTTGAGCAGCCTTCTCCTCCATCCAAATTCGAAAATACTTCTCTTTCCTCCAGAAATTCTCTTGATTATGTTTGCGTGTTGTTTCTATAACTGATTTGAAATTCATCACCTACTTCCTTTTATTCCCCTTATCAACTCAGGCTAGCACTCTTTTTGTTACTTCAGCTCTTAGAGAGTAGCCTAGAGCACTGAGATGCCAAGCCCCAAATCATACAGATAGAATGTGTCAGAGGTGGGATTTGAATTCAGGTCCTCTTGACTTTGAGACTCTCTGTCAATTATACTTTGCTGTCTCCCTCTCCTTATATCTCAATTAAAATGCATTGTGAAACTCAAGTCATGATCATGCCTCAATTTAGAGAACAGAAACTTTTGTCATAATGTACTTACGTATATACTAACTCATTCATTCATTTTCAATGATTTGTTAACAAATTTTACTTTACACATCAACAATACCAAACTTGCTTTACAGCTATTTACATTTGAATGGCAACACATAGTGTCCATAATTGTACATCAGAGTAAAGATTAAATATAATCATATAAGAGGAAAATCGTATAGAATTATGCATCATTGGTAAAAAAAACAAAAAACTAATAGAAACTCAGAGTAAGCTTGCTCCTTGTTAGACATGAAATCTAGAACACCGACTCAGAGGAAATTTCTATTAGGCTTTGTTTTTGTTTTTGTTTTTTGCCAATGATGTACAATTCTATACAATTTTCTTCTTATACAATTATATTTAATCTTTCTTCTTTTTCTTCTATTTTAAAAAATACTGAGCTATTTCATTAAGCTCTTTTTGGTTTTCTTCATATTCCTTACACTTATTAATCTTAATCAAATGAATGGAAACACATTTTTGTTCTAAATGTGAGATAAGCAAGACAGTCTGCCCTTAACGAGTGTAGATTTTAATAAAAGTATCTGATATCATAATGCTTAGAGCCTTGATGACAAACCTATGACATGCATGTCAGCATTGACACCCATAGCCATTTTCAATGACACACAGCTGCATGTGGCCACATACAGAGAAGTATGTTATTTAAACTATAAATATCATGAAATTATGATTTTTTTCTCAAAGTGACACACCACCCGAGTTATGCTCAGATTTTTGGCAAATTTTGACACACCAACCTGAAAAGGTTACCTATCACTGGCATAGAGTATTAGATTCTAAGTCAAGAAAATCTGAATCCCAGTACAGTGTTAGGCATTTAATAATTGTAATTCAGATCAAGTCACTTAACCTTTGTTAGCCTTAGTTTCTGGAGCTTAAAATGCAGATGATGATTGCATCTAATTCAAAGGATTATTGTGGGGATCTAAAAAGATGATATTTGGAAGAAGAAAAAAAGCACAGTACTTTGCACATGGTAGGTGCTATATAAATATTAAGAAAGACTACCTATCAGAGCTCAGAGTTCTAGGATCAAGTGTCTATGTATCAATGAGAGGATAATCAGAAGGGCCATAGTTCAGGCAGCATGTTTTTAAAATAATTCAGGAAAGTGATCTCATGGTCCCATTCCTGTCTGAAAATTGCATGTAATAGTCTATTTTTTAATAAATAACAAATTATTTACCCATTCTCCTATTGATAGATATTTGGGTTATTTTCATTTTGTAATTACATATTTTTAACAATGCTTCCCTGTGTCCTTTTTTTCTTTTGACAATACTCTCAGGGTACATTACCAAGAATGTAATTGTTGGGTCAAAGAGTATGATTATTTTTTGTAGAATTCTCAAAGTACTTCCAGATTTCTTTCCAAACAGATTCCACAAGAGTATGGTTCTAACAAAAATGTGTGACTGGACCCAGAGCTCTATCATTCTTTTTTTTGTACCCACAGCAAATGTCCAAAACATATATATGGCAAAACACCAAAATGTGTCCTCAAATCAACTTTTAAGATGAATTTACTTATCAGGGAGGGGACAGACCCTTGAAAAAAGCAAATCTTTTCTGATGAGTAAAGGAACTCATCTGGGGTATGCCAGTCAGGGTAAGAAATAGAGTAAGTTCTTTTAATTAATTCTTCTTCTTATCTCGGTGTCAAGTTTGGTACTTTCTACGAGTGTAAGCATTGTCTATAACTTCTGAAACGTAGCGCCTGGGAAAAGTCCTTCCATAGCTTATAGCTCCAATTTTAAGCATTTCTCCACAAGCTTGCCAGGACTGAGTTTTGCTGTCTTTAGTTATTTCATAAATTTGATGAGAGTACAATAGTACCTAAAATTGTTTTGATTTGGATTTTTTTATTATTAATGAGGTTGAACATTTTTAGTCGATTATTGGCATTTCATGTTTCCTCATTTGTGAATTATCTGAATGTATAATTTGGACATTTAGCCACTAGGGGCTAAGCAACATATATTTATTTTAAAATATATTTTTGTTCATATATTTTGGGGGTTTTATATATCAAAAACTTTCCTGGTATTGTAAGAAATAAAATGGGTATAAAAGGATAGATTTAAAAATATCATGTCTTTAAGGGATTTGTTGAAAGCCATTTAGAAAAATGAAGCCATGTGCCCGATGAGTTATTTTAAAGGGACCTGACATTACCTGCTCCTCCCATCCTTGCTCCCCCTCCACAATCACAAAAGAGGAACTACCAATCCCATCCTCAGAATTTATACTTTTCTCTACATTATCACTCTTCCTGCCTAAGTGATTACAAGCAAGGAATCATGGGAAATTTAGTCTGAAGTCCCCTAAACTTCCACAGGAAGTTTAGATCAGGGACCTCAAAATTAGTTCAAGGACCCACAAATTTCAAATATCACAGTATCAATGCCCCTTGCTCCTCCGAGAGGCATCCCATATATCAAAAAATATATAATTTAAAAGACAAAATTGAAAGAGAAAGCAAAACTCATCAATACATTAAAAAAGTCTGAAAAAATGTATAATGTAACATACTTATGGACTTCCCACCTCTGCAGAGGGGTGGAGTGTGAGTATCTTCCCCTGTTTCTTCTTTGGGGCCATACTTGTTCTTAGTAATTTTATAACATTAACTTCTGTTTTCTTTTTGTGGTTGTTCATTTTATTTACACTATTGTAGTCAGGGTTTATATTGTTTTATTGTGTCTGTTTACATCATTTCATGTAAGTCTTTTCATGTTTCTCTGTATTCAATATACCACAATACATTTTATAGAAAAATATTTTATTTCAAATTCTTTGTGATCACAAAAATGTGTTTCTATAAGTATTTTTATATATTTAGGGACATTTCTTATTACTGACACTTTGGGATAAAAACTTAAGAATGAAATCTCTGAGTCAAAAAAGTATGGATGGTGCAGTCATTTCATTTGGATAATTCCAAATTGTTTTCCAAAATGGTTTTACCAATTCACAGTTCCACCAACAATGCATTGGTTGCCTATTTTCTCACAATCTTGACAAAATATTCGTATCTTTTGTTACCTTTGCCAATTTGTAGGGACTAAAGTGAAACCTCAGGGAAGCATGTGATTGTTAATTAATTCTCATGTGCCTATATATTAATATATAAATGCTTCTGTAATTACAAAATGAGAAGATACAATTCTTATCTCAAGTACTTATATTCAATCTCAGAAGATGTCAAACAACTAGTAGGACAAAATGAGGCAGTAAATAGATTGGTAGTTGTGATAATAAAAATTAGCTTACATTCACAAGGAACTTTAAGGCCTATAAAATGCTTTTACACATACAGAGTCTTGTTTGTTGTCATTTAGGACTAGACTGTGTTTTTTATATTATGTGTTATGGAAGTTCAGAGAGGGAAAAAATAAATCCAGGCTAAATTAGTCTAGGAAAAATGTTTTATGGTGCAGGTATGATTGACATGGGCATTGATTTAGCCCAAGAGGAAAAGAATGTGATAAGAATGTGAGCACCTTAAGAGTAGGGGTTGTTTTGAATATTTTATTTATATAGGTTTAGCCAAGTGAACTCAGTGAATGCTCATTGTTTGACATGAAGTCTAGAACACCAAGCAAAGGACCAAGAAAGGAATTAAGTGAAAGATGTTGTAGAGCAATGGTTCCCAAACTTTTTTGGCCTACTGCCCCCTTTCCAGAAAAAAAAAATATTACTTAGCACCCCCTGGAAATTATGAAACTATTAATTGAACTCAGAATAGAATGTAATACAAAAAAAGTGTGGCCATCGCCGCTCCCCCTGGATCGCTGCAGCACCCACCAGGGGGCGGTGGCGCCCACTTTGGGAATCACTGATGTAGAGAATAGAGTGACTCTAGTAGAGGGGCTACCTCATATCTTCATAAAACTTTAAACTTCATAAAGGGTTTAAATGTCCATTCACTCATTCATTTCCTTGGTAGGAGAAACCACTGTGGACCAATAACCATCTCTTCCAGTTATATCTACCAGTGTAGGTCACCCTCAATGAGGTTTTCATTCATTCTGCCTGAGGGAGCGCTCATTTCCCTTACTCAGACCTAGTGGCTAGTAGGGCACACGATCTCGGCGCCAGGATGCTGCCTGTGGTATTATTGCCAAGAGACAGTGCCCAGTCCTGAATTTTTCTTCTCTGCAAAGAAAATATTTTCCAAACCAATGAAAAACTTCTGTGACCTACAGCAATTTAGAGAATTAGCAAATACTCAACCCCTTCCTTCTCCAGGGCCATATTTTATCACTGGATTAATGTTTAAAAAAATCCCCTATTATATAGTACCAAATATTTACTCTTCAGAAGTCCTCAGGTTTTATCATGGATTTACCTCCCACTGTCAACAAATCACTAAACTGTGCACAGGGAACTGAGGACAGTAAAGAAAATATACAAGGGCTGATTCTGCTTCTTAGTACTTTTCCTTCTTCTGCTGAAGGCAGCCAGGCCCACAAGTCACCGAGTGTTAACATACAGTCACAAACTGCCTATCACATGAAGTACCATTTGCAGACCTTGTAAATCACACTGAATGTTTTCATCATGCAGCAAGAAAACTTGTTAGGAAACTATTGGCCATGCCCTGACTTTATTTTTAGGGACTGCTTTCTATTGTAAATGGTTTTGTTGAGTCTTATAAAGAGGAGTTGCAATTCATTTATTAAGGCAGGCACAAATAAAGAGAAGAGGCGCGGTCCTCCTAGGGGATGGGTAATAATATATAACACATCGTCGCTTATTTGATCTATCAGGCCAACATGACAACTCTATTTAGGAAGCCTTTTTTCTGAATGACGTAAGCAGGAAAAAAAAGAGATTTGACGTCTATTCAAATGACTTTAGTACGATGTTTAGTGTTTCAAATAATTGTTTGATAAAAAGACTCTGAGGGGAAAAAACAATCTTTGCCTTTAACTGTACAGTTTTTGTATCTACAACTCCCTGGGCCCCAAAATAATTGGTCTTGCAATTGGGCTTCTATAAGGAAACTGGCCATTTGAACATTCAAGAAGTTATTTTCCCCCATCATTTTCTGGGTACAAGTAGCTGATTGTACTTCACCAATTGCATAATTTACTTCTGCTGATAATTGTTGGAATTCAGATGGCAGGCACAGCAAGGGCTATGCAAGGGGCCCCTTACAAAATCCAACTCCCTCTTGCCACATGATGGGAAATATGGTATGAGGTTTCATTGCAAGGCTAGGGAATCAAACATGACTTACATATTAGTGGGATGATTTCAATAGTTAATCTTCAAAAGATATATTATTTTGTCACTATGGGCACCTCATCCAGAGGCACATTGCAACACCTCCATGTGGAAATATAAAGAGTTTCTGAGTTGTTGGGGCTGAAAATGGTTCACTGCCTGGAGACAACTATTGAGTTGTGAGCCTTTCCAATTGTATCTAAGTCATTCCTTAGATGGCATATACATTCAGGCCTTTGGTAAGACTGGTCAGGTTTTGTGATCTCTTAAAATTATATTCGCTAACCACATTGTCTTCCCTGCCAAAGAGATATCAAGGGGAGATTTTGGTGAAGACTGTTTTGTGTATTACAAATAATTATTGCCTGTGGTCAGTTAATTCAGTTCAGAATGTCAGATAAAAGAAGCCAAATTCATGGATTTGATCAAAATCTAGATCAATAAATTAAACCTTTCCCCCACCTGCAAGCAAACTAGAAATATGTCTTATCAATTCTCAGGACAGACCAGGTTATGGAGTGGGGATGATCCAGCCATACCACTGCTGAGTTCTTACCCCAGAGAGATAATAGGGAAAATATGTGCACAAAAATATTTATATCCATGCCCTTTGTAGTGGCAAAAAACTGGAAAATGAGGGGGTGTCCATTGATTGAATGACTGAATAAATTGTGATATCTAATGGTGATGGAATACTATTGTGCTGAAAGAAATGATGAACAACCTCTAGGAATTGATGCAGAGCAAAAGGAGCAGAACCAGGAGAACATTATACACAGAGATGAATACACTGTGGCACAACCTAATGTAATAGACTTCTCTAATAGCAGCAATGCAATGATCCAGGACAGTTCTGAGGGACTTATGAGAAAGAACACTATCCACATCCAGAGAAAGAACTGTGGGAGCAGAAATGCAAAAGAAATATATGATTGAATACATGGTTCGATGGGGATATAATTGGGGATGTTGATTTTAAATGATCACTCTACTGCAAATATTAATAAGATGGAATAGGTTCATGAATCATGTAAAAATGGAAAAATATTTTAAATTTATTAGTTAAATAAATGAAAAATTTTTTTAAAAGATACTTTTGAAAAGGGATCTGTAGGCTTCACTAAATTGGTAAAGGATCTCTCGGCATACGTACACATTAAGAACTGCTGTCTTGGGGCCCTTCCCAAGAGAAACAGCAGAAGAGAACTCTGTCCAGTCAAAGGCAGGCACTAGGCAACTTTGGAGGATGGAATGAGAAAAGGTAGGAATGAAGGAATTAAGGGGGCATAACACTTTAAGATCCAAAATAAAACAGAAATTATCAAAATCATTTTGTATTGAATCAAAAATAGAAGCCTACAGATCAATGGAACAGGCTAGACAAAGAGCTTGAAATAAGTTCACAGCCATAGTTAAGAGGTAAATTCTTGGCCCAAAGAAGGATTGAGGTAATTTATAAAGATAAAATATAAATTCTGATGATTTGAAAATGAAAATTTTTATACAAACAATGTTAACTAATATGGTCCATAAAGGAAATGGTTGGTTGAGTAGAGGAGAAATTTTTCATTTTAAAGATCCCTGATGAGGATTTACTATCCAAGCTAAGTTGTTAGACCACTAAGAAACATTTTAAGACCAAAGGTCATTCAAATACATAAATGATCAAGGATATGAACATAAAATTCTCTAAACGATTTACAAACCAGTGACAATCATATGAAAGAGTGTTCCAAATCACAGATATTAAGAGTAATACAAATCTAAACAACTCTGTAGTTTTACCTCCCACCAAGAAAATGGGAAAAGATGATAAAATATTGGAAATAGTCAGGGTACGAAGGGTTATGGGAAAATAAGTACAAAATACATCATAAGTCTAGTTATAAACTTGCAAGACTTTCTGGAAGGCAATTTGGAATTATACAAATAAAGTAACTAAAACGTGTATACCCTTTGACCCAGCAATTATAACACTAGGCATATGCTATGAGCAGTTTATTGACAAGAAAAACTCCATATGCAGCAAAATATTTATAATGTTCATCATTAACATTATCTCTTGTTTTACGAAAAAAATATGATAACAAAGCAGATGCCCACAGATGGGGAAAACAACAATGTGTGGTACATAAGTGTAAGAGAATATTAATCTGACATTTTAAAAAATGGAATACATTGAAAACAGAGGAAGGAAAGATTTATATAAGCTTATACAAAGGAAATACAGGACCAGGAAAACCATACACACAGTGATAAAATAAAGTAAATCGAATGAACAACCACAAAATAATCAAAACTAAAATTGTAAAGTCATACATTTTAAAGGTCAAGCTTGATCCAAAAGAAAATACATGAGAAGAAATTTTCTTCCTATTTCTTTACAAAGATCTGTGGCTGTAAAACATTGCATATGTCAGCCTTTTTGTTGGTGTATTGATTGATTTTACTAATTGTTTTCCTTCTTCCCCCTTTTAAAGAAAATTTTTGTTATAATTGATGCTTCTCTGAGAGTAGGATAGGAGAGTGAGGCAGTAGGAAATTGTATGCTACATAAATTGAGAAGTTTTTTTTTAATTTAAGAAATACAAAAAAGGAAATAGTGAGGGGTTAAAAGTGGGATTGAGGCAACTGAAAACAAATAACAATATCTTCACAGTTTTTCTTGGAAGTAACTGTGACCTTGGATTAGCTGCCTGGATCTCTGTGATTGCTTCCTATCATGAGAGCATACTGACCAGTTCAGGTGTCTCTGTGATTTATTATTCATAAGTTCTCTCATACCTTGTGAAAGACATGGCTTCCACTTCTTATCACTAATGACTGGCAAAGCTCTCCATTAACCAGTGCAAAATACAGACGATAGAAACAAACTTTAGAGCTAGAAGGTCACCTCAACAGTAGTTAGCTCAGCTCCTTCATTGTTATTGTTCATTTGTTTCAGTTCTGTCTGACTCTTCCTGATCCCATTTTGGGTTTTCTTGGCAAAACTGGAAATAGGCAAACAGGGTAAATTGACTTACCCAGGCTCACACAGCTAGTAAGTGTCTGAGGACAAGCTTAAACTCATATCTTCCTGACTCCAGACACTGGACAGCACTATGCCATCTAGCTGCCTGCTTCATTCAAAAAATAGGATGTTAAAAAACACTTGCCTCAGGTTACATAGCAAAGTAGAGGAGGTGTTGTGAGACACCAGTTAGTTAATGGATGTAAAATACTTTGCAAACCTTTAAGCTCTAAATAAATGGAAAGTATTATTATTATTAGCATACAGTCACTACTCTCCAGTCTCATGATGATTTCATTCCCTGAGGAGCCTGGAATTACACTTAATCCTGCTGAGCTCAATGTTTATAGAATAAAACATAGGTGTGCTAGTAAATGTTTAACAAGTGGGCTCTCCGGGGAGAAAATATATAAACCATACTTTTAAGTTTAATTTGCATTATTAACACTTTCATAAATCTAGACAACCAATAAAACAATAAACAAAGCTCTGATTTGAAGCAGATTTTTGAGATATAAACGATCATACAGAAAATGTAACAATTGACTCTGCAAGCTGGTCAGAGCTGGCTTCAGCATACTCCTGGTGCAAAATCAGGATTAGAATTCAGTTCTCACTGTTCTCTGCTATTTCCACTGCATGAGTCTTGCAATTAGTAGCAGCAGTTAAAAGCAGCAGAATAGGACCAGAACCTAAATCTCCTGATTCCCAATCATTCCATATATATTAAAGAAACCAATGATTTCATGGTAGCACATTCTGATGGACTTTTTGGCACTATTTAGGTCCAAACCATTAAGAGTCTAGATTCCAGAAGAATGGTTTTCTCACGATGAGGCAAGCAGAAATTTCTTCTACTCTTTTTTTTTTAACCCTTAACTTCTGTGTATTGACTCATAGGTAGAAGAGTGGTAAGGGTGGGCAATGGGGGTCAAGTGACTTGCCCAGGGTCACACAACTGGGAAGTGTCTGAGATCAGATTTGAACCTAGGACCTCCCATCTCTAGGCCTGACTCTCAATCCACTGAGTTACCCAGCTGCCCCCCTTCTACTCCTTTTTGAAACATATTAGCTACCCTTTTAGCATCAGCATGAATTTGTCTCAGGGAGGACTGATTCAGAGTGTAATAGTAATTATAAACTGACCACAAGGGATGACATTTTATTTAATCTAAACCAATGAGAGCTTGCTTGAATGCAAGATAAGAGATAATATGGTATAGCAAAGAAGGGGCTGGCTTTCAAGTCACTGGAACTTGGCTTCAAATTATGCCTTTGACATATGCAAGTTAGGTGACCATGGGCAAGTCCCTAAGACTGTGTTATAGACAAATTACTAAACTGCATGGATAAATGAGATTTTTGCCTTAGTGGTTTTCCATGCTAAGGAAGTTTCAAATCCAGACTCCCTCTTTCCCTGCCTGAATTGTGTAGCTCACTGTGCTAAGGCAGCAGAGCTGGAAAGACAAAATGTAAGACCAAACAAAACAAACAAAAACAGGCTTTGACCTCAAGAAGTTTGCATACTATTGGGTTAGTCAATGTAAAGACATAAGTTTAAGCATTATCCTAAGAGATCTCTTAAGAAGCTATTACTATCTTTCCTTTATTTCCCTATGGAAATTGAAATAGAAATCTTCACAGCAACTTGAAAATAAGCTTTCCATCTCTACTATGTTCCTCTAGAACTAAATTTTTCTTTACTCTCTTCTGTTTTCCTTGCTTTTTTTCATTCCTCCCCTCTTTTTTATGTGTAGAAAACCATTCTGATTTGGTTTTTCATTCATTCAACATGCATTTATTTTAGTAATTGCCTCTCTCCTTTGGTTAAAAATATATCTTCTACTCATAACTGTGAAAAGTATACAATATGTTTCTGTTCTAACTTTTAAAAATAATTTAATTGTTGAATTAAGATCATATTCATTTAGAGTACATTTTAGAATATGATAGAAGTTATTGTTCTAAACCTAATTTCTCCTTACATTTATTTTTATATACATATATGTATATATATTTCTCCCCAATTAGAATGCAAGCTCTTTAATAGCAGGGAATGTTTCCCACTTGTCTTTGTATCCCTAGAGCCTGGCACAATGCCTAGTAGACAATGAACATAGGATAGTTGGTTGAATCAACATAATCTTTTGAGTTTCTTCTAGTTCTTTTTATGAAAAGATTTCCTAGGGAAGTATAGTAAGGCCTATTACCCTGGGCATGGCTGATTGTGATTTGATTATAGAAGACTCTGAATGGCAGACTATATGATTTTTCATTGTATTTATAAGTAATGGGAAGCATCTCAAGGTTTTCAAACAGGGAATGTTATGAGATTAAAGGTATAATTTGGCAATTACATAAGAGACAAGATGGAGAAGAGGAGTCGAGTCAGGAAGACCAATTAGAAGGCAGTTAGAATAGTACAGGTGGAAGTCAAGAGGATGAAAGCCAAGGCATAATAATAGTAACAACTCACTTTTATAGAACATTTAATATGTTCCAATGAAAAAATCATGACTGCCTATTCCTTGACAGTTTTCCAGCAGTAAGGAAGAACTTCTGGGACCTTTGCGTAGGACAGTAGCCTTTGGCTTGCTTTCCTATCTGGGCTGCCATGTGACTATAAACACATGGAAACTTTTTATATTTCTCTCCTTGTGTTTATTCTTTCTTGACCTGAAGTGAATGAATATTAAGCAGGAACAGACCAGGCTATAATTCTGTGAGATTCTAGAAGTGAGAAAAGTGATTGGGGTGAATAAATGGTAGTCCAAAGCAGAGTCTTCTAGTAGCTGTTGTATCAAAACCTGGAAAGGAGCTAGCCCTTAAGAACACCTTGCTTGACTCAGCCAAGCAGGAAATCAACCTGGTAGCCAAGACACCATGTCCGGAAAGTAAGGGAGCGACTCAGCCATCAAATCAATGGATAGGAAAAATGTTTGTCACAGTCACCTTTAGCTTAAGCCCACTTTCTCCAAGAATTGTGGTGGTAGAGAAAAGTGTGCTTTGAGTTTTTATAGTTTTTATGCTGTGGTTCTTGATATATCTTCTTAGTAAATACCCATTTGTTAAATATAATTAATGTTTGTTGGTTAATTGGTGCTGAGGAAATACCAAATGGTTGAAATTATATTGGGGAAATAATCATTGATTATTAGATAATATTGAAGATACATTAATTATTCAGCTGATTTGGGAAGATGCTGACGGACAAGAATAATTAGGGGAATAATAAATAATAAAAATAGGGACTCATTAAGACTCTCCTATAACACTGTCAGGGTCACCCCAAGAACTCTCTAAGGAGGAAAAATAACCTTGCTCAGCAAAGCCAACCTTGCAGGGGAACTAAGGTGAAGAGAATGAGTTCAGTACATTTATGTGTTATAATTATTAAATTTCTAGACACCATCAGCTTTTCAAGCTTAACTTCTTTATATGGCCAACAGGCATTAGCTGGGATGGACATGATGGTAGAAATATTGCTGAGATGGAATCCATAGGACTTGGTAGCTGATTAGATATTGTTGGAGCATAAAGAGAGGGAAAAGTCATAGATTTATAGATTTCGAGGCTGAATGAATGTGAAGATGATTATACTAATGATATAGAGAGAGGTTAAGTGGAAGGTTATTTATCTGGGAAAGTTGAGATTACTTTTGGACATGTTACTTTCAATCTTTCCTTTTTATAACTTACAATATGAAATGGGGTGGGGGGCAGGGAACAGCAATTCTTTGTAAAGAGGAATATTCAGCCTCTTCATCCATCCTCCCATTTGTTGGCAAAGTCATTCCCTAGTCACAGGGCAATGAGAGGGAACCAAAATTATAAGTTCCCAAAATAGTCTCTTCTCCCCTCCCCCACCCAATGTCAAGCTGGCTAAAACATCTTGTTAATTTCTATCACCCTTTTCCCAGAATTCCTATCAATGGGACCAATTTAATTTAATGTAGGAAGATGAAGCTCTGTTGCTAGGGGGAGTTCAAGCCAGAAAAATATTAGATCCAACATGATCAACTATAGAACTTAAAACATTTTTTAAAACTTATTTCACAAAGTGACAAGTCTCAGAATTAAATGGATGCAATAATTGTTAGCTGGAGTGTCTTTCATGCTCACTCTGAATTGTGCTAGGCATGTCAGATCCAGCTGGGTGCTTCAGAAGAATACAATTGCTATAGATTATAGGCAAAAGAGAGACAGCATCTTGATTCTGTGATAATACCACTCCTGTTTGTATAGTTTTTTTTTTAATACCAATTCCAAAGCATTTATGCATCCATTATCTCATTTGATACTCTGAATGACCCTGTGAGGTAGGTAGAAGAATTGATTTCATCCCCATTTTTTAGATGAGGACACTGAGGCTCGGAAATAGAGACTTGCCAATGACTACATAAATGTAGGAAATAAAACCTCTTACTCTCAATTCATCATTCTTTCTACATCTCCATCTTTATCGTGGGTTCACAGGTAAAAAAATTTTTGTATTGCTTATATAAAATCAAGCCAATATTGATGAATAAAGGACTTTTCTCAGGTACACTAAAATAAAACTAGAAAAGAAGATTAAGAATAATCTTTATTAGCTTTCACGTATAAAGGATTATATGTTGAATAACCCATATATACAGATTTCTTATGAACGGTCCTCTTATTTAAGTTGATTTTTTTAAAATTCTGAACTTAGAGCTCCCTAAAATGACAATTTACATATAATAATTAGAATAGGAAAAGAGGATTATATATGAAATGGTAAATATTTAGTTACAGTTTCTTTAAGTATATAATAAATTCAAATGTTACTTTCAAAGCTGCCTTTCTTGAACATATTTCCTTCTGAACACCCCTCTATTTTCTCTGAATTAAAAAAAAAGCTTCAGAGTTCTCTTCTCTATGTTTCTTATCTTTTGGACACTACTCTCAATAGCTCCCCTCTCTTTCCCAAATCCCTCCAAATAAAAAAAATAAGCCACAATCCTTATAAAACAATAAGCATAATCAAACAAAACAAATCCATACATTTGCCTTTTACAAACATATTTATTTTACATCTGATTCCATCAACTCTCTGTCAGGAGGCAGGTGGCATACTCATGAGTATCTTTGAAACCATCCATTTTTGTCATTTCTTATTATGTCTGTAGACCATACCTTGTAAACCATGCCGAAATTATGAGTTCTCTGTTTATTTTCAACTTCTTCCTACAACAAGAGGTGCTATGAATAATTCTATATACTTAAAACTCCTGGATCTCCTTAGGTTATGGGTCTAGTAATGGTAAGCCACAATCAAAAGATTTGTACAATTTAGTGACCTTTAAGATATAGTTCTAAATTGGAATAGACCCTCATTTCTCTTTGTGTTGTAGTTTGTTCAACTTAGGACAAACTATCAGTTCTGTGAACTCTAAATCTCACTCAGATACCAAATAATATCGTGAACATGGTGATGACTTTTGCTTTTTGCAAAAAATTATGAAAGAAATTTTGGAAAATATGTGTGAACCAATAAAAAATGAAGGGAAGAAACCCAGGACTACAATTTGTACAATAATAAAAGCATTATAAAGAAAAAATTTCTGAAATATATATGAATTTTGATGATAATGATAAACAATCACAATTCCAAAAATCAAAAAGGAAACATGCTATTCACCCACTAACAGAGAAGCAATTGATTCAAGATGAATGACATTATCAGAACAATGTGTGAATTTGTTTTGCTTGACTATTAATATTTTTTTTGCAAGTATTCTTTCTCTGGGTCTCTCTTCTCTCTGTCTCTCTTCCTCCTTTCAATTTGGGCTAGGGAGAGAGAGTGGAAGTAGAAATCAAATAAGAAGAAGAAAAAGAAAAGAAAAGAAGGTCATTTAAGCAGCCTTTTAAAAATGCAGAGAAGAGAACAGAAGGAAAGCCAGAAGAATCATAGACAGGTAGCACAGCTTGGAAAGTTACGTGTTGAATAATTTATTATATATTTAAAAAGAAAAGCAAGCTGTACATAATAAAGACGTGAGGATTCATTACAACCTTCTTTTTCTGTTCTATTTTGTTGTATGGAAATACCCATTTTATTTTGGTGTTTGTTGAGAAAAGAAAGAAATAAACTTAGAAAAAGAAATCAGATCCAGATAATAAATGAACAAACAAATACATGGTATGCCCATTTATTTGCCTTGTAAAACATTCTTTTTTTTCCTGGTAAATTTCACTGAAACTGTATCAAATCTACCTACCTACCCCTACCATATCTACTACACTCTTCTAATGCATCTTATGGACCACTTGAACTCCAGATTCCATGCCGTTAGTGACTTAGTCTACTTAGCTTTGAAACTCCTGCCTGGAAGCCATACTCTCTGGATTTGGGAATCAGCTAATGCATATATATGTGATTCACTATATCTTGCAATCCTCAGGTTCCAGAGCATGTTTTATATCCCAGCTATCTATCTCCATGACTTCATTGTCATTGCTTCTCAAAAGTGTATGACCATTGACTCCTGTATAACTTCATTCACCATTCCTATTGTTCAGCCATATCCTATTGTTCCTATGCACATTTGGAGTTTTCTTGGCAAAGATATTGCCAGAGTGGTTTACCATTTCCTTCTCCAGCTCATTTTAGAAATAAGGAAACTGAGGCAAATCGGGTTAAATGACTTACACATCATTACACAGTTAGTCTGAGACCAGATTTGAACTCAAGAAGATGAGTTTTCCTTACTTGATTTGTATTAAACTCTCACTATAATAATGTAAGACCCTATTTATAGCCATAGCATTTAAGCTCAGTGCTTGACATATAGTAAATGTTTAATAAAGTTTTTTAATTAATTAGAATCTGTCAAAAATTATAGAAAGCACAGTTATCTGAAAATTGCCATTAAGAATTTTGTTTCTGGAGGCAATTAGCATTGCCTAGGAAGTCTCAAAATGATGATATTTTTGAGATGCTCTGGTCTATGATCTATGGATGAAATATAGCACTCATTGAATTGAGTACTAGAGCAATGGAACCCTGCTCAAAGAGATCTATGGTCACCCAAAAGAGACTGGCTTAACAATCCATCCAGAAAAGATGTCCATTACTTAGATTTATGACATGCAGGTATGCAGAAGAACAAGGGAACCCATTAGTGCATATATCTTGGAGGGAAGCTCTAGATCATGGGTCGGCAACGTATGGCTCTTTCTGCAGGAGCCATAAAGTTAATTTTTTTTCAGGCACTGTTACAGGAGCGCACTGTACGGCTCTCACAAAGTTACATTTTAAAAATGTGGTGTTTATAGCTTTCACAGCCAAAAAGGTTACCGACCCCTGGTCTAGATGGACAGTGAATTTGAACTACAAGTTAACTTGTAGAAAAAGATCAAGTTAGATCACATTTGAAAAACTGTGAAGGGTTTTCAGTGATTACAAAAGGTTCCTTCTTTTTAATATCAGTGATCTTCTGGTGATGTTATATGCCCCTGAAATATATCTCAAAAGGACTTAATTTGCAGCTAACCACAAAGAGCAATAGAAAGATATATAGTGGCCATAAGTAGTTATTGTAACACATTGCCATTGTTGACTTGAATGTAAGAAATGGAGCACAAGATATTAAGAGTATATTTCCCTGAAAAGGGAGAGCAAATGGTCATTTACCAAGAATGAGTGATAATAGATAGTCAAACTGAATGCAGTACTGATATTTAAAACATTAAAAGTAACATGAAGTACTTCATCATATTGAATAGATCTCTAGGAAAAAATAGGAAGTTACAGAGTCATACAAGTTAAGAAAACATGAATGGGTACCAAACTGCCCTGGTTGGGAGACTGTCACACCAATGAGATTGCCACAGATTCATTTAAATGGCAAAGATAATTAATTTCAAGGTAGAACACAGAACCACAAAGTAATGTGTCTCTTATTTTGAAATCAAATGGCATACTTTGATCCCTATCAGCAAAGACCATATTTGGTTGAAATCAGACAATTCATTAAAAAAGTAAATATGAAATAGACAAAAAGAAAGGGGCTGCCTTCATCCAATTAAAATATAGCCTGACAGGACTTGGCAATACAATTATATAAACCCTCCTTTCCTTATTATAGAAATAATAAGTCACATCTGTGCAGTGCTATAAGACTTACGAATACATTAGGTAGATAATACAAGTATTATTACCATTTTGCAAAAGCACAAAGAGATTAAGTAATTTGTCCATGGTCATACAGTTGGATCCAAACCAAGGCCTCATGATTCTAAGTCTAACTCTCTTCCTATTGTGCCAAGATGTTCTAGCAGGAGTGGTTATTTCTGTGCTGAAGCCCACTAAAATTTTAAGGAATTTGCAAAAGCAGTGAAAAGAGTATTGGAACTCCTTTTGTAGAAAATCCTTCCATATGCACAGATTGCAATTCATTAATGCTTTCTCAACCTATATGATTCTTTTTCTTACCTTTCTATAAATCTTTTCAAAGAGATAGAACTAGTATATGTTTCCAGTTATACATGAGGTCATGAATGTCTGGGATATATTCACACAGAAGAGTATGAAATGAAGATGCTTTTTAATAATTAACATATTGCAAGAAATGAATAATCTAGTAGTATCCTAAAAACTGGGAAATAAAATGGCTAATTCCTGCCAAGTGCAGAATATATTCCTGCTAGGAGGAAAGGTATGATTTACAGTATCACCTTCTATAGATAAACTTTTTACTTAAAACATTGATAATTTGTGCCCTTTATCCTTTTCTACTGTATGTGTTGCTGAGGAAGAATCTTTATGCTTAATGAGAATTTTTTTTCACTACTAAAGTGGGATTTTTCACACTTCGGATTTGCCATGTGGATCTTTATTCTGGTTGTTTATTTTCACAATAATTAATAAAAGGGTGTGGTGCTCAGCTTGTTTCCTTCTCCCCATAAAATGGCTTTCTGCCCTTTCCAAATGTTTTAGGAAATTAAGGCAAATGTTCCATGAAGATTTTACTGCAGGTAAGAAAGCAAAAAGGAAAAAAAAACACCAACATTAAATGTTCCCTCATTAAAATAAGTTTCAAGTGAGTATTTCCTTTCATATAGTTTTGCTCTGGGTTGTCAGATTCTGGGTACCCCATTAAGTCAACAGTTAAGAATCTTGTTGGAAATTCACCCAGTATAATAGGATTGAGGATAAAGGAATGCATGCCATGAATATCTAATTAAGAAAACAATAGCCTTTTATTGTTAAGCTTCTGATTGTAGGGGGTAGGGAAAGGAGTCCTGCTAGCTATGATGAAATTGTATCACAGGACATCAGCTTTGGTACTTTCTTCCATATCATCTGCCCCTCTGAGTAGAGAGGTAGACTGTAGCAAAGAATTCTTCCCAAAGCTTCCATTTAAAGAAGCTAATTCTTCATTTGCCACCAATTTCAATCTTTGGAGTAGACTCTACCATCCTTCCCACCCCCAGATCATCTCCACTCTCTATTAGCTTTCTTTTATGTGTAGTCTTCTCCATTTAGATGATAAACTCCTTGGGCAAGTATTATCTTTTTCTTATTTGCATTCCCAACACTTAGCACAGTGCTAGGCACATAATAGGTGCTTAGCAGATATTTATTGATTGACTGACAAGGCAGCCAACATAGGTTCATGGAAACATTGGACTAAATGAAGTGTATGAAACTGTGGAGAGGTAGTGTGATGTAATAGAAAGAAGATGTAATTTGAGGTCACCAGACTCCTGTGTGAATCCCATTTCTGCCACTTATACTTCCTTCATGAAGTTGGGCAAGTCATTTAAAATCTCTAGGCTTCAGTTCGCTCATCTGTAAAATGGGTTGGACTAGATGACCTCTAATATCCTTTCCAGATTTAAATCTATGATTTTATGAATTTTGCTGAAAGCAAACCTAAGAAAGCAAAATGGACAAATACCAGATTTGGGAAGGAAAGATCTTTTGTCAGGTCTAGGGTCTTATGGGAACCAAGCATACAACTAACATTCCTATCTACTGCTTCCAGCAATGAAGATTGCAACTTGTTTGTGTTTGCCCAGTATCTATGTGACTTTTGTCCAAGTCTTCATAAAGGAGGTCAGACAACTGGCCAATGAACTTTTATCAAGTACCTACTATGTGTCAAGTGCTATGTTAAATGCAGGGAATGCAAATAAAGACTAAAACAGCCCTTGCTCTCAAGGAGCTCACATGCTAATAGGGGAGACAACATGCAAACAAGCTGTATACAGGATAAATTGAAGACAATCAACAAAAGGGATGTGCTAGGATTAAAATGGAATGGGTAATATTTTTGGCTATGGTGAGATTTTAGCTGGGACTTAAAAAAATCAGGGAAGCCAGGAAGAAGAGATGAGGAAGGAAAGAATTCCAGGCATGGAGGACAATCAGTGCTGTCCATCATATACTTAGATTCATTCTTGTTCATCATTTTTTGGCAGATGTACATTTTTCTGATGATAGATATTATACAAATATTACTACAGTATTCCTTGTTGTAGGCTGACCACACCCCCAAAGAATTTCTCCATTGCCTTTTGCACCAGTCTCAACTCTAGATCTCTGAAGCCTATGGTTTTTAACAATGGCTAGTAGTCATGCAGCATTACATGCCCTTTTGATCCTCCTTTTCCATTTGGTCCATTCTTTTTTATGACACTTTTTTACATAGAATTTTTGTGCCTCTTTTTCCAACTGACAAATTTTGCTTTTTAAGCTGTTATTTTCTTTTTGTAGTACGTTCATTTATTTTTCCCATTTTTCTTTGACCTGCCTTATTTGATTTTTAAATTTCTTTTGGTGTTCTTTCAGAGCTTGAGACCAATTCCCTTTTTTTTTTTTAAATTTTGCATATGGTTGCTTGGATCTCCTGTTGGTTCTGTTATTTGTTCTTTTTCCATGTAGAAATTTTCAAGGGTTAAATGTTCTGCTGTTTGTTCATTTTCCCGGCCTTTTTTCCTCTTTTTTGCCTGTGGAATGGAATTTTGCAAGCTGCTAGCTGATTCTGTATCCTCTGCTGCTGACTTACAGGGATCAGCACCATAACTATTTTTTCCTGAGTCTCAATCTTCATCTCACCAAGGGAGGCTTTAAAGGTCCCGGTCCTATAGACTTCCAGACCACACTGTGGACTAGTGCCAGGGTCTGGCTCTTTAAAGGATGGATATGAAGTGCTCTTTTGATGAAGTCTGCATCCTGGGATCCTGAAATTAATCTACACCCAGGGACTCAACCTGATGCAGTAGGTGGAGTTACAGTCAGCCAGAACTCTCTTCTGTGTGCAGTTTTGCTTCTGATTCCCCTTATCCTGTGAAAATCAACTCTTTATCTTTCAAGTTGTGTTCAGCAGAGCCCCCTCACACAGTCTTTGTTGGTTCTTGACTTCTGTCATTTTTAAGGTGCTTTTTAAAGTTTGGTTTGGAAATATAGAGTGGTTTTGATTTTCATTGCTACTAAACCACCATTGGATTCTACCCATTCAGCTTCACAGAGAGAAAATTTTTGCTTAAAGATACCTCTTTGCTCCTTATTAATGGGCCAGCAATATATGTACAGAATTCTAAATACCTCTGTAAACTTTAAAGTATTATAAATATATTAGTGATGATAAGGCAACTAGTAGCAAAATGGATAGAGCATGGGGCTTGGAATCAGGAAGACTTGAATTAAAATACAGTCAAAAATAAACTGAGAATCTACCCCATAAAATTGAGCAAACATTATTGGTTCAGGCTGGAGCCACTAGCAGGCATATAAGGGAATTTTGGAGGCAGAGTGAAATGGAACATCCTCAGTCTTCAGGCAGTGGGACCAGGCAGTCAGTGTTACTGTCTCATTCTCTTTTCTAGACTCTTGGGCAGAATTGTAATTATATGGGGCTCACTGAAAATTGTCATTTTAATAGTTGTTAAAATATTTTTCAAATAGAAGAATGTGGCTTAGTGGCCAAAAGTCTTTTTCTGGAAACCTGCCATCTGGTAAATGGGGATTCTCCAAGACACAGTTGGGCTCAATAAGCAATAAAAGCACCTATGAATTGGGGACCCAGTATGTCATCTTCTTACTCTGACTTATGTCAAGCATCATAGAGGAGAATGTAAAATGCCCATTGAACCAATTTAAAAAGGAACCAGTTTACAAATATTCTATAAGCTAAATGAAACTTACTGGTTCTGTTCCATCATTTAAAATTAATTGTTTCAGAGATAAGAAGAATTTTACTTTGTGAAAAGAGAGGCTTCAGTTTTTGTTTTCTCTCAGAAAAAGGGAGCAGGATACATAGATCTGGAAAGGACTTTAGACTAGTCCAGCTTGTTTTATTCATGAGAAAACTGAAGTACAAAGCTCACGTGGGTAGTAAATAGCAAAACTTAGACTTGAATGTAGGTTCTATTATTCCAGTTTTCTTGCCACTATGCTTCTCCATTGTCAGGAGGACAGCAGTTCCAATATCACTGTTATTTTAATAAATGAAACTAACTTGAGTTTGTGAATAGATTTAAAATTGGGAATAAATTGGTCTGCCTATATATAAATCTGAGAGAGAAAGTACAAAATATCATTGCCTTAAAATCTTTCCCTTTGACTCAAATCAACTAATATTTATTGAGCAACTGCTAGAGAAGATGTAATTCAATTTAATTCAATTCTGTTTAATACTTATTTAGTAAGAGCTTACCATGTACTAAATATCATGTGAGATGAGGAAATACAAGACAAAAATTGAATAGTTTCTGTTTTCAAGAAGCATACTTGTATTGGGCAGAAAACAATATATACACACACAAGCAAACATGACTTCTAATGTGCCCACTCATTTTCTGTTCTCTTTTTCATCTCCCTGAAACTTTCATTAGCTCTACTTCTTACTTTCTATGAACATCATTCTTACCCTGGCCTCAAATCTCTGCCTCCTTCCAAAATTCTGACCTTTTAATTAACTAGATTAACCTTAAACTATTCTAGGACCTGGAGGCCCTTGTCCCATTACCTTATCATAGTACATCTCTTTCAAAACTTCCAATTTTGAATTATTCCATCCTTCATTGAAGAAGAATTATTCTTCTTCACTGTTCCAAACCACATGATACACAAAATATAAAATACTTGGTGATTTGACTTTTATTTCTGTCACTCCACAGAAACACTTTTTTCCCCAAAGTCATCAATTATGTCTTTATCACTAAATTCAATATTCCTTTTTTCTATCTAGAACATCAAGTATAAGAAATCTAATAGGGGTCAAGCCAAGGTGGCAGAGTAAAGCTCACCTGAATTCTCCCAAATCCCCCTGTAAACAACTTAAAATAATACCTCAACTTGAATTCTGGAGCAGCAGAGCCAACAACAGGTGGAAAAAGTTGAAAAAATTTCTTACATGAGACAATTTAGGACAGTGACATCTATCTCAACAGGGTGGTGCTTGAAACCAGAGGCACAGCACAATCTGGCCAACTATAACAGTGCCCAACAATAATTCCTAGAAGAGCTCAAAAATTTTCAGAATTAAATAAAAGTGGTAGAAGAAAAATTGGGAAAAGAAATAAGAGTAAGCCAAGAAAAATATGAAAAGGGAGTCAAAGGTTGATAAAAGAGGCACAAAAAATTCTGAAGAAGATAATACCTTTTAAAAAAGAATTAGTTAAATGGTAAAGAGATACAAAAATCTATTGAAGAGAAAAATTCCTAAAAAAAGAATTGGATAAATGAAAAAAGAAGTACAAATTTATTGAAGAAAAGAACTGCTTATAAAGCAGAATTGGCCAAATAGAAAAAGGGATACAAAAGCTCACAGAAGAAAATAATTCTTAAAAATAAGAATTGAGCAAATGGAAGCTAATGAGGATAAGTCTTCAAAAAACAATAAAACAAAGTCAAAAGACTGAAAAAATGGAAGAAAATATTACATATCTAATTGGAAAAACAACTTATATAGAAAATACATTGAGAAGAGATATTTTAAGAATTATTGGAACACCTGAAAGCCATGATGAATGAAAGAGCCTAAACATTATATTTCAAGAAATTATCAAGAAAATTGCCCAGATATCCAAAACCCTGAGTGCTAAAAATAGAAATTTATAAAATCCACTTATTACTCTTTGAAAGAGTCCCAAATTCAAATTAATATTATAGCCAAATTTCCGAACTCCCAAGACAAAGAGAAAATATTGTAAGCAGTAAGAAAGAAACAATTCAGATATCATGGAGCCAAAATCAGGATCACAGTAGATTTAGCTGCTTCCATATTAAAAAATCAGACAGCTTGGAATATGACACTCAGAAAGACAAAGGAATGAGGACTACAACCAAGAACAATACAGACAGCAAAATTGAATTTAATCTTTTAAGAAGAAAAAAATAAAAGGTCATTTATTTATTTTAAATTGTACTTATTTATTAGAATATTTTTTGATGGTTACATGATTCATGATTTTCCCTACCTTCTTCCCTCCCCACTCCCTGAGCCAACAAGCAATTACACTGGGTTGTATATGTATCATTGTTCAAAACCTATTTCCATATTATTCATATTTGCAATAGAGTGATCTATTACCACCAAAACTCCAATCATATCCCCATTAAACCATATGATTGATCATATATTTTTCTTCTGTGTTTCTACTCCCACAGTTCTTTCTCTGGATGTGGTTAGTGTTCTTTCTCATTAGTTCCTTGGTGTTGGCCTGGATCATTGTATTGCTACAAGCAGAAAAAATCTGTTAAATTTAATCATACCACAGTGTTTCTGTTTCTGTGTACAATGTTCTCTTGGTTCTGCTCATTTCACTCTGCATCAATTCCTGGAGGTCTTTCCGGGTCACACAGAAATCCACCAGCTCATCATTCCTTTCAGTTCAATAGTATTCTATCACCATCAGATACCACATTGTGTTCAGCCATTCCCCAATCAATGGACACCCCCTCATTTTCCTATTTTTTTGCCACCACAAAGAGTTCAACTATAAATATTTTTGTACAAGTCTTTTTTTCCTTATTACCTCTTTGAGGTACAAACCCAGCAATAGTATGGCTGGATCAAAGGGTAGGTATTCTTTAAAAGTCCTTTGGGCATAGTTCCAAATTGCCCTCCAGAATGGTTGGACCAATTCACAACTCCACCAGCAATACATTAATATCTCAATTTTGCCATGTCCCCTCCAACATTTGTAACTTTCCTTTGCTGCCATATTGGCCAGTCTGCTCCGTGTGAGATGGTACATCAGAGTTGTTTTAATTTGCATTTCTCTAATCAGGAGGGATTTAGAATACTTTTACATGTGCTTATTGATAATTTTTATTTCATACTGTGAATACTGCCTATTCATGCCCCTTGATCATTTGTAGATTGAGGAATGGCTTGATTTTTTGAAAATATGACTTAGTTCCTTACATATTTCCATATATATACATATATATAAATTAAACATTTGTAAGAGAGTTTGTTATAAATTGTTTTCCCTAGTTTGTTGCTTTCCTTCTCATTTTGTTTGCATTGTTTTTTTTTGTACAAAACTTTTTTAATTTGATGTAAACAAAATCATTTATTTTATATTTTGTAAATTCTCTACCTATTGCTGTGGTATTGGAAATTTGGGAGTCCTTGAACTAATTTTTGAGGTCCCTGATCTAAACTTCCTGTGGACATTTAGGGCTTTTTCAAACTACATTTTCCATGAGCCAACTGGCTTCCTCTCTTGCATAATCAATAGACAGAAAGATAAATAGTGAATGGCTGGATTGGCACTCTCTCTTTGGTGATTTGGAGTGGAGCCAAGATGGAGAAAGGAGGTAACAAGGCGTGTCTTTTAAACTGACTCTTAACATGGCACATGGCTTCAATTTTCTAATGGCTACCAATAAATCTTTTAAAACCATGCTATTTTTAATTCAATATTTCTATATTAATTTTATTTCTTACATTGCTTGGCCTGAAATTCCTTCCTTTCCCACAGATCTGACAGGCATACTATTTCATGTTCACCTAATTTATTTATTATTTCATTGTTTATATTGAAGCCATTTACCCATTTTAAATTTATCTTGGTATAGGGTGTGAGATGTTGATCTAGACCTGATTTTTTCCCATACTGTTTTCCAAGTTTCCCAGCAGTTTTTGTCAAATAGTGAATTTTTGTCCCAAAAGCTGGGATTTTTTTAAGGGGGGATGGTTATTTAAAGAAATGGAGGTCTTCCCAGCATTCCTGATGAAAGGCCAGAGCTGAAGAGAAATACTGACTTTCAAATATAAGACTCAAGAGAAGTATGAGAAGGGAAACAGGAAAGAGTAATAAGGGATTCAATAAGGTTAAACTCTTTGCATTCCTAAATGAGAATATGAGACTTATAACTCCTCAGAATTTTATCATTATTAAGATATTTCAAAGGGATATACTTAGGCAGATGGCATGAGTGTGAGCTGACTATCAAGGGATGATTAAAAAAATAAAAATAAGAGATGAGAATGAGATGAAAACTGGGAAAGAAAGAAGGGAGATGAAGAGTGGGGTAAATTATCTCACATAAAAGGAATAATTTTTATAGTGGAGGGGGAAAACGGTGGCTGGTAGACAATGCATGGATCTTTCAGAATTTTCTCAGAGATGGAATAACGTACAGTCTCCTGGGTATATAAATCCATTTTATTCTATAGGGAAGTGGGAGGAAAAGGGGATAAGGAGAAAGAGTGATATAAAAGAGAGCAGAATAAGGGAGCCAGTGATCAGAAGCAAAATGAACTTTTAAAGAGAAAGAAAGAGACACAGAGAGAGAAATTGAAAGATAAATAGGGGGTAAATCAGATAAAGGGAAATATACAGTTAGTTATCATAACTGTGAATGTATACCTATATCTCAGCTTGGCATGTTCAAAAATTGTGACTATGTTATAGGAAATTAAAAATGCAGAACCACAACCAATTGCAGAAAATAGAAATATTAAATGCATCCTTTTCAGATTATAATACTATTAATTTTTTTAGTTAATGTAACAACTACAGGAGTATAGATTAAAATTAATTTGAAATTCAATAATCTAATTAAAGAGTCAGTGGGTCAAAGAATAAATTATAGAAATAATAAATGATTTTATATAATTTATATAATACAATTATACAACTTACCAAAATTTATGGAATGAAGTCAAAGCATTACATGCTTACAAAATAAAATAGAGGAAGGGAATATCAAGGAATTAGACATTCAACTAAAAAAAACTAGAAAAAAGAACAAATTAAAAATTCCCAGTTAAATATCATATTGGAAATTCTGAAAATCAAAAGAGAGATTAATAAAATTGAAAGTAAGAAAACTCTTAAACTAATAACTAAAAAAAGGGGGAGGGGCAACTGGGTGGCACAGTGGATTGAGAGCAAGGTCAAGAGAGAAGTGGTCCTGGCCTCAGACACTTCCTAATTCTGTGACCCTGGGCAAGTCACTTAACCTCCACTACCTAGCCCTTACCACTTTTCTACCTTGAAATCAATAAACTGTATTGAATCTAAAATGGAAGGTAAGAGTTTAAAAATAAACAAATAAATAAAAAAAGGAGTTAGTTTTATTTAAAAAAAAACAATAAATTGGAGAAACTGTGATTTAATTTGACCTTTAAAAAAGTAAAAAAGAATACCACTATTAAAAAATGAAAATGGGTGAATTTGTGTCCATGAAGAAATTAAAGCAACTACTAGGAACCATTTTGCCCAACTATTTGCCAATAAATCTAACATTCTGAGTGAAATAA
The DNA here is from genome assembly GCF_016433145.1 of Gracilinanus agilis. Lineage (NCBI taxonomy): Eukaryota > Metazoa > Chordata > Mammalia > Didelphimorphia > Didelphidae > Gracilinanus > Gracilinanus agilis. The sequence goes on along the minus strand of NC_058131.1, from coordinate 296,996,365 downwards.
ATAAATATTTATAAAAATATAAATTGACCAGATTAACAGAAGAGGAAATAGAATACTTAAATAATCCTATATCAGAAAAAAATGAACAAACCATCAATAAACTACTCCCAAAGCGGGGCAGCTGGGTAGCTCAGTGGATTGAGAGCCAGGCCTAGAGACGGGAGGTCCTAGGTTCAAATCCGGCCTCAGACACTTCCCAGCTGTGTGACCCTGGGCAAGTCACTTGACCCCCATTGCCTACCCTTACCACTCTTCCACCTATAAGTCAATACACAGAAGTTAAGGGTTTAAAATAAAAAAAAAAAATTTAAAAAAAAAAAAAAAAACTACTCCCAAAGCAAAACAAACAAACAAACAAACAAACAAACAAACAAAAACAACCTCCCAGGGACCAAGGAAACAACAGGCAACTTCTAGCAAATGTTTAAATAATTAATTCCAAAGCTATAAAAACTATTTGGAGGAATAGATAAAGAGCACCAAATTTCTTTTATGACACAAATATAGTGCTGATACCTAAACCAAATTTCTTTTATGACACATTAATGCTGTTGATGCCAGGAAAAGCAAAAACAGAGAAATAAAAGCATATACCAATTTCCCTACTAAAGATTTTTGCAAAAAATTTAAATAAAATACTAACAATGAAGATTACGGCAATATGTCACAAAGATTATACATTATAAACACATGGATTTATAAAAGAGATGCTTTGGGGGCAGCTGGGTATTCAGTGAATTGAGAGCCAGGCCTAGAGATGGTAGGTCCTAGGTTCAAATCTGACCTCAGACACTTCCCAGCTGTGTGACCCTGGGCAAGTCACTTGACTCCCGTTGTCTACCTTTACCACTCTTCTGCCTTGGAACCAATATACAGTTTTGACTCCAAGATGGAAGGTAAGGGTTTTAAAAAATGACAACAAAAAAACAAAATAAAAAATAAAAAAAGAGATGCTTTGCTAGTTTAATACTAGGTAAACTATCAGTATAATTATCCCATCTATAACAAAAACAACAGTGACTATAACAGTTGGTATGAGGAAAGTTTTTGGCCAAATACAACACCTATTCCTTTTAAAAACACAAGAAAGCATATAAGAAATGGAGCTTTCCTTAAAAAGATAAGTAGTTTCTATATAAAACCCTTAGCAAGAATTAGAAGTTTTCCAATAAAATCAGGGAGTGAAGAAAGGCTGTCCATTATCAACCCTATTGTTCAATATTGTACTAGAAGTACTAACTATAGTAATAACTTAAGAAAAAAATTAAAGGAATAAAAATAGGCAATGAGGGAACAAAATATAACTCTTTGCAGGTGATATGATAGAATATATAAAGAACTGTATGGAATCAACTGTTGAAACAATTAACAATTTTAGCAAAGTTGCAGGATAAAAAATAAACCCATATAAATCATTAGTATATCTAAATTATTTATGAAGGCCAGCAGGAAGAGAAAGAAAGAAAAATTCTAATAAAAAATCTACAGACCATATAAAATACTTGGCAATCTATATGCCAAGATAAATCTAGGAACTATATGAATAAAATCATAAAACACTTTTCACACAAATAAAGTCATATCTAAACAATTGCAAAAAATTCACAATTCATAAGTAGGCCAAGTAAATATATTAAAAATTATAATTCTACCTAAATTAATTTACTTATTTAGTACCATACCAATCAGAATATTTAAAAATTATAGAGCCAGAAAAAATAATAAATTTAATCTAGAAGGACAAAAGGTCAAGAATATCAAGGGAATCAATGAAAAACAAGGTAGACTAGTAGTACTAGATCTTAAACCTATATTACACAGTAATAATCATCAAAATAATTGGGTGTATTGTACTAGAAATGCCCATTATAGCAATAAGATAAGAAAAAGAAATTGAAGGAATAAAATTAGAAAATATAACTCTTTGCAGATGATATGATGGCAAACTTAAAGAAACCTGTGGAATTAATCAAAAAACTAGTTGTATAATTGTCGTATAAGAAATAGAGTGGTGAATCTGTAGAATAGTAGGTACACAATACACAGTCATAAATGACCATAGAAATCTAGTATTTGATAAATCCAAAAAAATGAGAAATTGAGGATATCTTCAGGGAATGGCTGAACAAGTTGTGGCATATGATAATTATGAAATATTGTTGTGCTATAAGAAATGACAAGGAGGATATTCAGAGAAACCTGTAAGACTTCTATGAACTGATGCAAAGTGAAGTGAGTAGAACCAGTAATACACTGTACACTGTAATGGCAATATTGTATAATTATCAACTGTGACTTGCTTAGCTATTTTGTACAATACAAATTTGTACAATACAAAAAAAACTTCCACAAGATTTATGATGAAAAATGTTATATAGCTCCAGAGAAAGAACTGGAATCTGAATACAGATGGAAGCATACTTTTTAAATTTTCTTTTATTTATTTTGTCCATGTTTTCTTTTGCAACTGGCTATTATGGAAATATGATTTGTATGTCTTCATATGTATATGTTATATTAAATTGCTTTCTTTCTTAAGGAGGTGGAAAGGGAGTGAGGGAGAGAATTTAGAATTCAAAATATATGTATATTTAAAAAATTTACATGTAATTGAGAAAAAAAGTTTTAAGGAAGTCCAATATGTCTGGACCACAGAATTCCTAAAAAGGAATAAGGTTAGAAAGGAAAGTTGGGACAGACTTGGAAGACCATTGAGTGTGAGATGAGTTTATATTTGATTATAAACCAATAGCAATGATTGATTGCCACTATATTATATTGAGAAGGGGAATGACAGTCATAGTCTTTGCATGAGGAATGTTACTTTTACAGTTCTATAGAGAATGGGATGGAATGGGGAAAGAGTTAAGGAATGGAAACAAATAAGTTTATCTCATTAGTCCAGGTAAGAAGTGACTAAAAGCCAGTGAATCTCTGTGACCTGAAGAATGGTAAAAGTGAACACAATATGATAGCTGCCTTAAAATATTTAACAGAAAAACAATTTTTATTAGAAAAGATCCTAAAGCCTAACCCAATCCATACATGAAAAAAAGAAATAATTCTAAAATATTCCAATAAGTGGCCCCTTAGTAACCTGGATTTGCTTATAGACTTTCAGTGAAGGGGAAAACATTACCTCCTGAACCAATCCATTCCACTTTAAGACAAAGCTAATTATTAAAAAGGCTTTCTTTTCATCAAATCTAAATTTACCTTCTTTCAGCTTCCACATATTGTCTCCAGCTCTGCCTTCTGAGTATGAAGCAAAACAAGTCTAATTTGTCTTGTACAAGAAAATACTTAATTTTTTAAAGGCAACTATCCTATGACACATAACATTTCTCTTCTAGAGCCTAAACATCTTCATTTCTTTGAAACAATTCTCATACGACATGAACTTGAGTAATTTCTTCATCATCCTTGATCAGAAAAATTGTTACAAAAAATAAAAAGCTTCAAATTTGGCCAAATGTTTGTTAAATAATCTTGAGAGGGCTATAAGATAACCTCTCTGCTTGATGTCAACATATTCAGTAGTATGTCCTTGGCTTCTTTTCTTTTGTAACCTTAAAAATAAAAATGAAGAGAAGAAAAACAAATTTAGGCACAACTGAAGCTTTAATACATTAGACACATAATGAGAAGACAGGATTCACTGGAAACAACTCTGATGTGGGGAAAGATTAAAAGCAAAAGGAAAAGGGGACATCAGAAGATTAGGTAGATGGAGAGTGTCTTGGAAACTCTCCTTGGAAACTCTCATGGAAAAATGAGCATGAATTTGGATAAATAGGGAAATAGTGCAAGATAAAAGGTTTGAGCATGGTATGGTCCATAGGGTCATGAAGAGTTACGCATAACTGAACAAGTGTAAGAATTCAAAACATAGAATTACCCTACTAAGCAATCATAAAATGCTCCCCAAGTTTTAGCAGCTCCGGAAGCAATATTTTTATGCTTTGCTTTAATGTATTTGGCAATCACACAGAAGGGCTTTTAAATCTAATGGTACAGACAATAACAAAGTAGGATTACATGAGCAGTTTCAAGATGATGGAGCTGTGACCCTTTTAGGTGTGTCATACTGACTTATAGTGGTGACATGCTGGAGTCACTGTGCATTGAATAGATTTCAAGTTTTGTCTTTCTTTGCTGAAGTCTAACTCCACTAGTCAAAAAATGGAGAACACATACAACATGGGGTTTCTAGAAAAAAATGTGTGAATTCATGGACCTCTATGTTTGTGTGTGTGTGTGTGTGTGTGTGTGTGTGTGAGAGAGAGAGAGAGAGAGAGAGAGAGAGAGAGAGAGAGAGAGAGAGAGAGAGAGAGAGAGAGAGAGAGTGAAGGAAGGAAGGAGGGAGGGAAGAAATGAGTCTTTGGTACCAAGAAAAGAGTAGTTAAACAGGAATCTTTATTTAGAATCATTAAGCTGAAAAAGGTTTTGAAAGGTCACCTAGTCTAGCCTACTGCCATCAGGACATTAAAATTCTGAACCATACAGTACATTTTTTTCTTTTTTTAGTTCCTTTGAGATTTTTGTGGATGGTTTTTCTACAACTCCCCTATCAAGAAGACAGATTTTAACTAAAAAATTACAGTATCTGATTTCAGAAGATTTTGTACTGCTACTTACTACTTATGTGACCTTAGACAAATCATTTCCACTCTGTGCTTCAGTTTCCTCATCTGTAAAATTAAAGGATTGAACTGAATGATCTCTAAGCTCCTTTTCAGCTCTGAATCCTAATTCCAGGTTATATCTTAAGTTTATAAAATGAATCCTTTCTTTTAAAAAATTAATTAAATTAGCTTGCTAAAATGAGTAACAGCTCCTCTTACCTGTATGTGTGTATATATATATGTTTTTTTAATAATCTCATTATTTTCCATTTTTCATCTCAGATGAATCTGAACTGTGTTTTCAGGTGATACAGTAGCCAATCCTATTATCCATGTCAATAATTCCATTTGTCAGTCAGCAGCTATTTTTTTACATGTACTAATGATTAATCAGACAAGCCTATTTACTAATGTATCAGAATGCATTAGAAACATAAGGTAATAGGGGACAGAACATCAATTCAAATATAAATGAACTGCATTTACATTGGATACCTATTGACTCACATCAGAGAATGAAGTAGAAAATGTAATTTACTTGTAAACCATTAAAATGAATGAAAATAGAATTTCAAACTCCATCTTCAAACATAACTTTATTGACTTGTCCATCAGCCTTAAGGGAGGTCACATTTAAGTTTTATGCGAATAACAACACCCTGCTCATCCTTTTCTATAAACTAGTGGCACCCTTGTACCTAAACTCCACCAACTTTTTAATCACAAGGTCAAGAGAAGTTGTTTGACAGAGTATAAGGCATTCTTTGACTCTCTGGAATATTCTTGTTTTATCAGGATGGAAAAGACCTTAGAAATCATCTAGTACAATCCCCTTCATTTTACAAATGAGGTAATGGAGAAGGAAGTGACTTGGCTAGAGACTGACGGCCCTAACCTTCTTAGATCTCAAAAGTAGTATATCTGTAGATGACCTGAAGATTTGGTGACAAATTTACAATTAAGTCAAAACTATAATTAATGACTTCAGATTTTAAGACATAATAATAAATATGATAATAACATAGATATATAGACATTATAATATAGTAATATGTAATAGCATATATAGTCAAATATAATGAATCATAATAATAGAGGCCAAAAGAAGTTGTTTTTCATAAAGTAACCTTATCACGATGAAGTATTACGGACAACGGATGTTGTTCTTAATATTTGTTATCTGTTTAACCTTGGACAAATCACTTAATCCTTCTAAGCCTCAGTTTCCTCATCTAGAAGGGTTGGACAGGATGGTCTTTGAGGTTCCTTCCAACTCTGCAATTATGATCCTGTGGAATATAAACTACACTAAAAAAAATCAGATGCTGAATGCAAAACCTAGTTGCTCGTTGAGAAAGGAAAACCAAAGGAACATAGATTTGGGGCTGCAAAGGACCTTGGAAGCCATCAAGAACAACTTTTTCTCATTTTAGAGATGAGAAAACTGAGGTAAGCGGGTTATGACTTGCCATGGGTTACCCAGCTATTAAGTATTTAAAGTGGGATTTGAACTAGGTTTTTCCAACTCCCAACACTACACCCTATCCACTTGATCAATGATGTCAAACTCAAATAGAAACAGGCCAGTGAGTTATACACAACTGTCCCTAAAGCCTAGATTGATTGAAAAAATAAAATATTTACCTTATCTATGTTCCATTATTTAACACTTCTATGCTATATCAAACTTTTACCACTTATTTTTCATCCAGATATGAAGGATTTACATAGAGATAGAGGACAAGTTACTTACCAAAATTCAGAAGGGGAGAACAGTACAGATTATATACTTACAGCTAATGGAAAAATGGAAATCTGGATAACTGTTTCCTATGGCTGGTTGTTGGCCAGTTGTTTTTAGTGTCCATCTCTAATGATGTCTGTCCCATCATAATCTTCAATATTGATAGGGCATTTCGAGCAGAGAGATTCCTGTTTCTTAGACTTATTAATTGTATTTTACTTCTCTAGCCTTCGATTTCTTCATCTATTGAATGGTAATAATAGTATTTTCACTTATATATCTTACAGCATGCCTTTGAACTGAGATATGTACGGAGACATATTCTTCATAGACCAGAAGTTAGAAAAAAAGTATAAAGGAAAATGCTCAGGATTTAGGTCAGGAGCAGGAGCAAGGGACTTCTTTTGTTTAAGGTCCTAGTGCCTAACCCACTCACTGTTCCCTGAAAGTCTCTCTAAAATTACTTAAGACTAAAAGGATTTTGATTTTCTTCCTGTCATAATAAAAGAAGAACAAAAGGGATCTAAGTGGCCCAATGGATAGGAAGACCCAGGCTCTGATACTTGCTAGGAATGTGACCAAAAGGAAATCACAACTTCTTATGAGCTTTCTTTCTTCATCTGTAAAATGGGAGTAACAATTTCTATCATATTGATTTCAGAGCCATCTTTAGGTTCAGATGAAATAAACATTTTGGAAAGTGTAAAGCATTTTATAAACTTTAAGGAGTTATATAAATGTTGGTTATTGTTCAAATGAAGACTATAAACTGTGAACTCCAAAAAGGCCACTTTTGTGTCTTGTCTAACTTTCCTATGTCTCCTAATGCCAAGAAGAGTCATCTGTACACAGTAGGCATCTAATATGTGTCTGTTAAATTAAATTCCGTATTTCAGAAACACTGCAACTTATCTCCCTCTCAAATACCTGTGTTCTATTACCTCCCATATGAAAGTTCAATTTTCTCTGAGGGGTACCAGCTCAATTGCACACAGGACCATGCAAACATCCCATGGGAATGTATCCTATGTCTCCAACTCCCATGGATGCATTTGGAAGGCCCCAGGCAAGGTTAGCACAGTCCAAATAGAGGAAAGGATTAATACCAGCCTTGTTCATGCCCATGGACAAACATGAAAGCCCCTTGACTTTATTCCCAGCATTTTATCCGTCAGAAACTGTCAGAAAGATGAATTGGGGATAAGCTGACTTTTGTTAATAATGTAACAATTTTGAGAGAGCAGCTTTAATCAGGGGGAAATTTTTCCAGAATTTGACAACCTTGTCCATTCCCTCTGGTCCTGCCTTGCTCTTTTTTTCAAGACCAGCTAATGCTGTTGCTTAGATGGTGTTCAATAGAAACCAGTCTATAATGCAATGCACTCTCTTTATGTGATGTTTAGATATGAGATTGATCTCAAAGGACACCCTGGAGTTCTGAAAGGAGGATTATTGGATTTTGTGGCTTTCTCAGATGTCGAAGGTCTTTAAACAGTGTCTTGCAAAGTTGCTACATCCCGCCTGTCTGTGAAACACTTATGAACTCATCAAAGGAGGTAGTCTCCATGTTAATTAGACTGGGTAAGGATATAGGGGGGCTGGGGAGGATTGGATGGGGGAGAGCACCCCCCTTCCTCATCAAGTTAAGTGCCAGGGCCAAATTCACTTTCATACCATGAAAAAAAAATTATTTCATTTATTTTCAGATCAATAGGTTCTTAAGAGGAAGACTGCTGACACAGGGTGGAATTCAGAACTCTGAGGAACAGTGATACAAAGGACATGATTATTGAAGCCCAGGTCTGGCAGCCATGTTATCTCAAGGCTCCTGAAGTACTTTTTAATAGCTCTGGACTCAGGTTGAATCAGACAGGAATAGCAAAATTATAGGTTGGCTTCATGGATTCCTGCTCACAGTGAAGAAGAAAAAGAGGGCAATTTGGACAATGTTTTTGTTTTTTTCCCCCCTTTTTCATTTTCCCTACCTGACTTATTAAGCTGCCATACATTGCTATGGTAGAAAAGAGGCCTGTCTTGCTCTGCCCCTGGATCCTTTTTCTTGGCTGCATTTTATTTTTTTTTATTAATTAGTTTGTTACATTAAAACTCTCAGGTATCTCTCTCCATCTCTCCCCTGCACTAGAGAAGGAATAATATGTCCAAAAAACTACATGTATATATAAAACTATGTCTTGACTGCTTTATCTGATTTTTTTTCTGGAGGTGGACATACAAGTTATTCTTCAAATATTATTTCTGTAGCTTTATATGAGGGTCTTTTTTCTACTTGTTTTTGCTTTTCATAATTTCATGAGGGTCTTTCAATGTTTTTGTTTGTTTGTTTTTAATTAACTTGCCCATAATTTCTTATTGATAGTATTTTAAACTTGAGCATTTCTGGTCTGCTTCAGTTATCTAAGACGTACTGCTATCTGGACTTGGCCTGATATAGCAAAAAACCCTAAAATGGCATTATTTTCCTAATAGGGATAGTGGAATGGGACCATTCCGGGGATCAGGAATTCTTAGCAGCTCTAAATCAGTTACCAGGTATAATAACCAATAAACTATAGCTAGAGTACACAGTCCCACAATTTTCCTCTTCCAAAAATATATGCTTGCTATCAGGGAGGTAGGGGAGATATCGTTTCTAATCAAAGAAAGAGGAAAAAAAGCCCGTGAGATCTTCATCAGTGACAATAGGGATCAATTACAAGAACCAGGAAAGGTAAATTCCATTGAGTCAGTCATCTAAGAAATGCCCAAATGTAAATTCTATTAAGTCCTTTTAGGCCCCTTATCCTATTTATTCCTGACCTCAGGTGATACCCTAACATAGATTTAACATTACATCTATTTAGCCACATAATTTATCTTCATCATTTGATCTTTTTATTTTCGGTCCAGACCAATGGGAACATAAGGACTTAGAACCACACAGCCTGGTGAGTATGGAAGAGAAGTGGGACTTAGCCTAGACCTTCTAACTCTAAGACTACATATCTGTCTACTGGACCAAGCTGGCTCAAAATCAGGGTAGGACAGGGACTAGACCTGGTATATTGTTATATGAAACCCATGGCTGAGGAAAGACTCTTCATTGGTATAGGTAAACCCATTCTCTGCAACTTCTCATCTTAGAATGATCCCTAGGGCACTGAGAATTGAAGAGACTTTCTGAGGATCATACCACAGTGGGTCAGAGGAGTGGACCTGAACCCAAGTTAGCCTGACTCTGAGGTCATCTCTTTATACATTCTACCCTATTTCTTCTCACTGGCTACTTCAAAATTATCTTTTAATATTGGTTTCTCTATGAAGTTGTCACTTAAGAAAAATGGGGAACAGATGCTTTTTATGCAATTTGTTTAAGGTACAATTATAAAAGCAAGATTAAAAGTGGGTTTGTCCCTTTAATGTTTAGAACTATTGTTTAAAGAGTCAAAGCCCAGGCTTACTGATGCATATTATTTAGGGTCTGGTATTGGACACTCAGAAAAGTCATCTCTATATCTTAATGAATTAACAACTTGAATTTTCAAATAGATTTAAAATTGGGTAGAGAATAGTCTATATAAGAGTTATAAAGTCTATATAATATAATAATAGCCTAATGATAATATAATAATTAAATTGGGCAGAGAATCCATAATTTGGAATAAGAAAATGTGAAGCAAATTTGCTTTAAAATTTGTGACCAATACAATCCAAGTACTTAATAAGTATGTATGTAAATAAATATCCACATATATATGCACATATATGTACATATGCATACACAAATAAATATTCCTTAATATCAATGGTAAAGTTGATTCTACAGAGGATGATGCTAATGGGACCAATTGGTTTTTCTCTATTTCACAGCTAAATTCCAACTCTTAACTCCCAAACTATTACCTTGAAAATATTTATTTCAATGAAGAATTAGGTGGAAGCATGTGATTATCTCAGTGTAACCTATTCCTATCAAAGGGGGAAAACAATAGAAACATTATAAACAAGATGAAAAAATAATGGAGCTTAAAGAGACTATTTTATTCTAGTTGTTTAGTTGTGTCCAACTCTTTGTGAAACCATTTGGGATTTTCTTGGCAAAAAGAGTGGTTTGCTATTTCCTTCTCCAACTCATTTTACAGATGAAGAAACCAAGGAAAATAGGGTTAAATGAATTGTCCAGAGTCATATAGCTAGTAAACATTTGAGATCAGATTTTTAATCAGGAAGAAGAGTCTTCCTGACTCCAGTCTGGATACTTTCTATACATTGTGCCATCTAGCTGCCTAAAAGGAACTATAGCAATTTTCTAATTGGGGGTTCTCATTTTATAAGTACAACAACTGAGACCCAGGGATAAGTAACTTGTTCAGGGTCACCCAGCTAGTAAGTGTCTGAGGCCTGATTTGAACTTAGAAAGAAGAATCTTCTTGACTCTAAGCCAACCACTCAATCCACAGTATCACCTAGTTGTACTAGGCAAGTCACATAAACTCTGACTGTCTCAGTTTTTTCATCTATAAAGGGGGAATAAATATAGCACCTACCTCCTATAATAATGAAAATAAATGTAATATGTAATCTTTAAAATGCTACATGTAATATTTAGAAATTGGTTTTGTTAAATAATATTAGTAAAAACATTTGTTATGGTCTCCATTTATAAAATTAACTCAAGTCACAAGGATGGTAGTAACTTTTAACAATTTAATATAAATATAGTATAAGAAAGAAATAAGGAGGAAGGAAGTAGAAAATTATTTCCTAACCCGCCACTCTAAAGTCTGATCCGTAGAATTTTAGCTCGCTCCCCAACAAGGTTCTGATCTCTATGTGGAAGTCCGGCAGTCTCTTTGGAGTCTTACTAGCCCACGAGAGTGTCTTTCCCCCAAACCACCAATGCCAAATGGAGCAGAAGAGTCAATTCCATAAAACTCACACCAAAGACCTTTTCCCCCACGTTACTTCCTGTCTCTCTGTGCTGGTCTATCACATCTCAGGAACCACTCAAAGTCTCTCTGATCCAGACCCATAACCCTTAGTTCCTGGTCATGTTCCTAGGGCTCTTAACCTGTGACCTCTGTTTGGAGCTTTCCAGCCACATGAATGGGATGAGTTTGGATGAGAAGAAAGTTCACAACACCGGGAGGAAGGAGTCCCCTATACACACTCCCAAGGTTGTTGTGAAGATCAAATGAAATAATCATTGCAAAGCAAAAGTACCTGGCATACAGTAAGCACTATATAAATGCTAGTTATTATTATTTTAGTATTATATCACATTACCACACACAGTGCACATCTATAAGAGTTGAGGTTGATTGAGTCAATCAATTAATCATCCCACTTCTAAGCTCTCAATACTTTAACTGAGAACTCCTTTCTATTGTATCTATCAATATTTATACCAAATCTAAAAAAAAGTCAGTGATTGATTTAGAAGTGCTTGAAAGTAATTGGATAAAATGGAGTGACATTGCATTGGAACTATATTTGTATCCTTTGAGAAGATTTAGTCATGCCTTATGGGTTTTGTGTAAAATTACAAGGAACTATTTCCATACCTAAACAGTACTCTAGTGTTTGGCAATGTAGAGGAGAGAAAGAGCTACCCTGGCCAAACCGGAGAAGGAATCACTTAGGTGGGGCAGGTGGAAAGGAAGAGCCCTAGCCATGTCCTTCATCTCAGTCATGACATTTCACATTGGCCAGAAGAAGACCTTCTAAATTTCAGAACATTAGAGGCTTCAGACTTTTTTATTGACATCCTAGAAGACATCCCTGGCTCAGAAGGGGCTAGTGGCATTGTCCATATCAAGAGCCAAGGAGAAACAAGACATACCAAGGAAGGCAGTGATAGGAATCAAACAAAGATCACAGCATAAAAGTTACACAAAACCCAAGGAAAACCTCGCGTATCATATGAAGGGAGTAAAAGGATGAATAGTAATTAGGAACCATAAGTTACCCTTTTGCCATGTGTGTTCTTTTAGTTTGAGGTCACTTTCCTCTGGACTCCATACATACTGGTGAATAATAGTTTGTCTCAGATTTTGTGGAAAGGAAAGGGAGAAGAGTAACAGCTGCTTTTGCTATATAACCTTAGTAAATACCACTTTCTAAAGTTAGCTAATTCTGACTGAATAGTGTCAATGGAATGAGAGGATACAACGTGCCAAAGTGAGAGCAATGCTCCATACATATTGCTGATAATAGTCTTACTATATGAAGTGTTTTTTGTTTGTTTTTTCTACCAGCCCCAAGTTCCTTTAAACATACTCTGAAAGTGCTTTGTGCCTTCTCCTGGTAATTATACAAAACAAATTACCCAAATATCCAGCCTCAGTCTGCTGACAGTTTACACTTATACAGCTACAGAATTCTAGCATTCTACAGCCAGAAGGAACATGACAGATTATTTGAGAACCAAAGAGTTGATTGACAGAACAGTAGAATTTTATACTTGGAGAGAACCTCAAATTGCATCTACATATACTTGTACAGTAATATTGTCAACAATATGCCTGACTAGTCGTTATCCAGACTGCACTTGAAGACCTTCAGGGATGGTGATCCATTTAATAGAAGAAAAACTCAAAAGATCCAACTAGGGATGGATGTTGGTCTCCTTACCTAAGTCCAGTGTTTTTCCCACTATGGCACATTATTTGAATTAATTGAACCAGATAAAAACAAACACCAGTCTACCACTTATAGCTCCCTGAGTAAGGAACCCTCTTCCTCTTTCTCTCCCTCTCTCTCTCTCTCTCTCTCTCTCTCTCTCTCTCTCTCTCTCTCTGTTTCTCTGTCTCTCTGCCTCTCTGTCTCTCTCTCTCTCTCTTCTTCTCTCTCTGTTTGAAATGTGATTCTGCTGTTTAATTTATACTGCTAGAGTATAAAGTGATTGCATCACTAAAAAGGTTGTGATGGTGATTTATAAGATAGTTGCCTATGACTGTTAATTAGAGAAATATTATTTGTTTTTCTACAGAAGAACAATAAATTACAGTGAAGGAAAAATACCCCCTTTCTTAAAAAAAGTAACTTCTATTGGTTACTCCTCTTCAATGTTATTTATGATTCTATCCATTTTTATTCCATTTATACCAATAACCTGGGAGCAGGGAGGTAACTTCAGTTGAGGAGAAAAGTGGTGGGAGAAAAAAGAAGATAGGAAAATAAACAAACGTGCATATATATTTATACAATATAGACCTACAAATCACTTCATCACCAATATTCTTTTCTGAAAAAAGAAAACAAAACAAAAGAAAAAATTTATGACTGGACATATTCCTGGAACTTGGGATCTTCTGACTGTGACAGTGTAAGTGGCTGATAATTGCTACTGTCTTAGAAACTGAAGACTCCAGTGAAAATTATCATTATAATTATAATATTATAATGCCAATAATAACAGGTTACACATATATACACACGAAAATATATATACACACATGTATACATATATCTCAAAGTTTCTATATCACTTTCACCATGTTAACCCCATGAAGTAAATTTTTCATTTATAATTGTTCTCCTTTTACTGGTAAGGCTCCATGTGGCTAAATGATTTGCTCCTGGTCACTTGGCTAGTCTGGTACAGACCTTGGGCTCAGGTATTCTGATTCCAAATTCACTGTTCTCTGTTCTATAAGAGGTAACTCATAAGATGAAGCAAGCTGACCATTGCACCTGACAGCCCTGCAGGACAAGGGTGTGAGGTCAAAGCAATACTTTCTGGGAAATCAGTGCTATGAATGGTTTTAAAGCAAGTCATTGTGTAATATTCCTTTGTCTATTGAATCTGAGGCAAAAATCAGGGAAGAAAACTTTGGACTTCCTAAATTCACAAATATTGGACAATTATGCCTGAGAGATAACACTTATAATACTAATAAAAAATAAAAGCAAAAATACACCAGCTCCAAAATCCTTTTAAAATGCAACAGAGAGGCTTCCAATTCATACTATTTAGAGAGGTGGCCTCAGAGTCAGCAAGATTTGAGTTCAAATACTGCCTCTGATGCTTGGCATTATTTCGCCTCTGAGTGTCCTAGACAACTGTCCAAGACTCTAAGTTGCAGAGAAGATTTGGATATTCATTGATCAAACTGAAGTTTTTCATAAGCTTCTGACTCTATGAAATCAAAGGTCTAGCAAATATGCAACTATACCCCCGCGCACGCACGCACACACACACACACACACACACACACACACACACACACACACACACACACCAGTGACATAGAATAATTTCTTTTTTTGGAAGATAAAAATGTATGAAAAGAATAGTGGGATGACTTTCTCAAGTCTTCAAGTAACAGAAACTTGCATTCTCTTTCTTTCTCAAATGTTTGAGGTTTGCTTTACTTTCCATAAATACAAATGCCTTACAGCACTGTGTCCCTTCTCTTGCAATCTAACCCCCCCCTCCTATAAAGACCACCTACCACAAAATGGAACTGAATAGGGCTTCAGTGACTATGGGGTATATAACACATGAATTTCCTCTCCTGTGAATTCCAGGCTCTGAATGACAGCCTCCCCTTTAGACAGATACTGGAACACTTAATGTTTACTGCAATTAAGTCAGTTCTTGCTTGGTAGTCAATATAGATGTGAAGAATCTCTACTTCCAAAGTGTACATGGCTGCCTGGGATGGAGGGGGAGGGAGGGAGGAGAGAAAGGGAGAAAATGAAAGAAGAAAGGAATTACCTCCCCTGAACTACTATGAAAGCTTTACACTTATTATTTGTCAAAAAAAAAAAGGGCCCCCAATCACACAAAACAAATAAAATTATTCTTAGTTCTCCTGGCTACTTTTCTGCCTGCATTTCTCCAATCCTGCTTTCTCATTCTGATTTCACTAAAAAAGATGATTCTATAGAGGAGCAGCAACATGGTGCAATATTGGAGGCAGAGGATCCGGGTTCAAATCCTAACTAATTCAAATACTTATTACCTATGTGTTCCTAGGCAAGTCACCTAACTTCTTGGGTCTCACTTTCCTCATCTATAAAATGATGGTGGTTGATTCACCTCTAAGGATCAGTAGAGTTCTAAATCTATAATGCTTTAATCCCCTAACAGGACAGACATTATGACCCTTCCCCTTCAAATATATTTACTTATAACTCAACACCACTGCTTCAGGGATCTGTGATTTCATTAATAATTGCATACCTTCTTAGGATGAAGATTTCCACCCCTCCATGACTTAGAAGATAAAGTCTACATGTGTGACCAGGATAACTCCATTAGGCAAGTCTCTAATAATGAGCCTTCATAAATTTAGTTGGTCTACCCTTGAATTAGTCAATCCATCGCTGAGTCCATTGTTAGATTCATACTTGAAGACTTTTGAGTTTGGTGAGAGAGTCAAAGATTTATTTAAAAAAAACAAAACTTACTTAATGTCTTAGAATTGATAATAAGTATTGTTTCCAAGGCAGAAGAACCCAAGGACTAAGCAAATGGAGTTAAGTGACTTGTCAAGGTCATATAGATAGGAAGTGCCTGAGGCCAAATTTGAGCTGAAGATCTCTTGTCTCCAGGTGTGGAGTTCTATCCACAGTGATATGTGGCTACCCCGCTTACATTTTTTCTGGCATAGTTTCTGAGAATTGAAGCTTACCTCCATATCAAAAGAGAACTTTGGTAGAGAGATATTGTGATTTCGATTTCAACAAAACCCTCCTCTATCAACATCCACACCTACCACCATAGCAGCCTGCCTAGTAATGAAAACGTACAAAAAGTCAATGGTGAGGGTACAGTAAGACCAAAATTTAAATCTTTTGATTTCCAACTGGGGAGGGGGGGAGCTCAGGTTTATCTTGCAATTATTTTTCATCCCTATAACTAAAAGACAAATAAACCAAAACCTTGTTGTTGTTTTGCTTTCAGATGCTAAAAATACTTAGGGATACTGAAGATGCAACATCAATTTTCTTGACTTCCCACCTTGGAAAAAGATGCAAGTTAGAAAATTCTGACATGTAAGCTTGCGTAGTTCTTTTATCAGAGGGAAGCAAAAATTTAGGTATTGGGGTCAAACAGGATGATCAGAACACCGGTACTACAAAACCAAAGCACAATTCAACCCAGTTGGCAACCATCCATTATGTAGTTCCAGAATCCAGTGAGCTCGGAATGAAATGAGTCTGGTCACAAGAAAGTCACATTCCTAGGTGTTGTGTTAAGATGCTTCAGGAAAGTGCTTGCCTACATCACGGTGAAGGCAAGGCTTCAGTTTCTGTCTCTACCATTCCCCAAGCTTTCATAAACACTTAACATTTCATAAAAGTTACAGTTTTACACATGATTTCTAAGCTGCCAAAAAATGTACAGTGCATACCGCCCCTCCTGTTCTGACATGTTTTATAAACATAACAAGCTGTAGCAACCACCCCAGATGTTTTCACAACTTATTTTTTTTCATAATTTAAAATCTGTTCGACCTGATGTGGTTTTTTTTCTTTTGCTCTGTGCGCATTTCAACTGTAAAAAAGGAAACTGAAATATTATACATGTGGTGCTATGCTGTTACACCTAATTTCTTCTCAAGTTCACACAGAACTGCCACGTCTCTAGGAAGCTTAAAAAAGGCAGCAGCAGAGAAAGTGAGGAAATATGTCAAGAACTTGTAAATAAACAGCTGGCTTGCAACATATGTATTTTCTTCTATATTTTTCAGGTGCCACAATCTACAATCCATATCTGCCAGCCCTGCAGCATGCGGCATAATTTAACTGTAATTGATAATGTAAGGGCAGATGGGGAGGAGTGTCAGCTCCTACTCACGTTCTCTGGGGACGCTGCTGAAATCAAAGCAGATGGGCCAATTGCTTCTTATTTATGTGTTACTGCTAGCTCCTCAGCCTGCAGGATAATGGATCATTACAGCCTGCTGTGCACAAACACCAATATGCTTTTAAATCTGGTTCTCAAAGCTTATGAAAAAGCACTATATTTCATATTAATTTGTGAGGCTGCACTTAACAAGGTCCACTGATGTTAATTTATGATTTGGAAGAGAAAAGAGTGGGGGAAAACTTCACCCTGAGATTTCCAATGCCCTCGGTCCCCTCCCTTAAACCTGGTGCTTCTCCCCTCTCTAGCCACCCTCCCCCTCCTTCTGAGTTCTTTTCTCTCCTGGAATAAGCACTGGTCAGCTGAAGTAAGGACCAAATACCCAACTGGTTGAACCAATATTTAACTGGCCAACAGATCCTGGCATCCAGGAATGGGTATAGTCTTCCTGACAAGAGGACCATTTTACTGACAGGTCAGTTTTATCCCCAGGAGCATGGTAGTTTATTTGTAATGGGAAAAGCCTGGAAAATTCTCCTTCCAAGAAATCTGTCATTTTGATCAGTGAAAGGACACCAGTCTCCTCTCTATATTTCCTTTTGAATTGCAATCTTACTGGAGAAGTAAAGTGCTCCATGACTCAGTCTTTACCAGTTCTGAGATCCTAAGAATCTCCCCTACACCCTTTTTTTCCTAAATTCTCCACTATAAAGTAAGAGGAAATCAGGAAACGGGAAAAGATTGATGAATCATGAAAGTACAGATTCATCCTCCTTTCATATTCCTCAAAGAAGAAAGACAGAAACTAGTAGACAAAAATGAAGTCTAAAAGTGAAGAGTAGTTTTCACTGCTGTTCTCCAGGCTCACCTCCTTAACATTTTTGTCTTTTCTCAGTAACATTCCTTACTTTCCATTTTTTCTGGGTCTTATTTGGACAGTTCTGATAAGTCCTTAGTTAACAATCTTGAAGCTTTACTCTAGCAAGGTTCCACTTTGAAAAGGGACTTGAAAAACTAAGCCTCTCAAACCCCCAATAACTAAAAATTTTAGTGAGTAATTTCTGGTACTCGAACAGAGCAGGTGGAAAGAAGAGATAGAAGAGAAAATGGCCTGTCCAATATTCCTAAATCATAGCTGATATTGGTAACATCACCTGGGTAGTCCCAACTCACATATGGATCCCCTTAAAATAAGTCACCTCAAGTTTAGTGTACTCAGAAGCATGATTCCCAAGATCCTGATGATGTATTTACATTTAATAATTAGCTAGAGAATGTAGTTAATTCAAGGCTAAGTTATTTAATATAATAATATAGTAATAAAAGTAGCAAGAGAATATTTCTCCCATAAACCTAGTAAATATTCTTCCATAAATATGTCAATGGGAAGAATTGACTCACCTAGGAAACACATGTGGAGAGCTTTACTAGGAAGGAATGTGTGTAGAACACACATATATGAAATAACTGCCTTTTGTACTCAGGAGAATCTTCCAGTTCTCAGAACTTTGATTAATATAGTTATATAGTTTTGTTTCATTTTGGGGGGGGTCCTTTCTAAAACAATAGTCCTCATGCATGCATAGTACCAACCTCTTTGGAATCTATAATAGTCAGTCAGCTAAATAATGCTAAGAGACTTTAAAACTATTCAACTATTCTTTAACATCTACTTCAAGTTCACTGAGGGCAATTTCTCTTTCTGCATCTTCTTTCTGATTTAGCATTAGAAAGTCCTTGAGAACCATTTAATTTCTGTTTTTCTAGAGAGTACCCATTCATTATCATTTTAGGTTCTACTTTTCCAACATACCAATAAGCAAAGTTGGTTTGGCTCAGTCTGAGACTCCCCAGTTTTTTTCAAGTCATATAATCTTTTAATCTCCATTTGAAATGAATAGAAAATGGAAATATATAGTAACAAAAATAACTTTATGTGGAAACACTTTGAGATATGCACTCCACCTGAATTGTCTCAATTCTTTCTTACAGATTTGGGACCAGGAAGCATGTACCTGAATTTGATTCTGACTTTAAATGGTTATCTAGAAAACTAAAATTTACTTATTTACTAGAAAGGGGTTCACTTGCTACTAGAAAAAACAAGGTAAAGAATGGAATTTTGTAAATGGGGTATGGGAAGCTAAAAAGACTTTGAGGGAGCAGCTGGGTAGCTCAGTGGATTGAGAGCCAGGCCTAGAGACAGGAGGTTCTAGGTTCAAATCTGACCTTAGACACTTCCTAGCTGTGTGACCCTGGGCAAGTCACTTGACCCCTATTGCCCAGCCTTTACCACTCTTCTACCTTAGAACCAATACATAGCATTGATTCCAAGACAGAAGGTAAGGGTTTTTAAAAAAACACTCTGATATGACTTTTAAAATAAATGGAAATTTTAAGGCAAGGAAATTCTATTCTTTGTGGCATGTGTGCATTTATTTTATGATTTAAGGGTTAAGAGAAAAGGTTCAAAATCATCAATGTGCATCCCAGACCTTCAAAGGGTCTAATTTTCAAACTTTTTCTAGGACACACAAATGACCTGTTCTAAGTTCTGAAGAGTTTCTGTAAATAGTAAAATTATATTTCAATGGCTACAAAACAAGTCTAATGCTCTCCGATAAGACTGCAGTTTAGAGGAGGAAGTGTTGAATTTGGAATCAGGTTGACATGATTTCAAATTCTTCATTAAACATTTTCTAACTGTGTGATCCTGAGCAAAGTTCTGAACTTCTCTTGGCCGCAGTTTCTGTGTAAAATGAATGTGGTGAGCTGAATGGCTTTTGAATTCCCTTTTAGCCCTATATCTATGATCCTATACGGCACTGTGTTGCAATAGAAAGAGCTCTAGACTGATAAACCAATGAGCCAGAGTTCTGGTCATAGCTCTTCTACTAACTAGCTGTTTTGTTTTGCTTTTTAATCTTGGGTTAGTCATTTCCCTCTCTAAATTTGATATCTTTACCTATAAAATGAGGGTTTTTGGACTAGGTTAACTCTAAAGATCTTTTTAAACTCTGAAATACTATAATCTTTTCCATGAACCAAAGTGATTTAGGAAATTTCAGTGTAACTCATTTCCAAGTCTCCTTTTACCACCAGACTTTGGAAATAAAGAAGGGATTCCCAGGAAGCCTTTAAAGAATTATCATCTAGCCATCCGAATCACCATGAGCAAATGACCATTTCTCCGGGCTCCTGCAAGATAAAGCCATAGCTCTTTGTTAACTAAGAGCTTTAAAATCCTAAGACTACACTATTTTTATAACTGTTGCTATCCCAAAATTTTGCTTTCAGATAGTACAAAATACAAATGTCATCTTACAAAAAAACTAAAATGAAATAAAAAACGAAAACAAAGCCAGACATGGCAGCCCTCTGATTGCACGGTGTCTTACTGACATGACTTAATTGCAGAGTAATCATAAGTAGACATGGCATTCATTGTGAATTAGTCTATTTACTAAGTTTTTGGTGGAAGTATAAAATACTGTTTATCACAGAACAAATCTGAGCTATAAATTGTATTATATTACCTTGAGTCACCGATGTGAGAGTATCTAAAGGAATCAAAAGGTTGTGTAGAGACCAGAAAAGGTCTGTTTCTGTTTATAATTACAAGTCCTGACCAGCCAAGATGGGGCAAAGTGTTAGTAATCCAGCCTTGCAGATCTCCAGGCAATAATAACTCAAAAATTTCCTATTTAGCCTATTGTAACAAATTTTAGAAAAATCTCCCCCCCCCATTTAATTGTCCATTGCAAACAATATCCCAATCCCTACATGGTGATATAATGACATAGACTTATATTAGTTCATGATGTATATAAAACATGGCCTAGAATTTGAGATTCTGTGTTCACATGGACAAGGTACAATGATGGCAGTTTCATATGTTTTCTGTTCAACTATTACCTTACACAAAACATTTTTTTGATGTTTTTCTGGACTAGAACATAAGAATCAATTCATTTTGTTTCCATGTAGTGATTATCGCACATTGTGTTGAGCCTAGGTCTCTACAGAAAAGGTAAATAAATAGTCTTCATGTAAGCTCCCAAGCTAACAAACAGTCAAATATGGTATTATTTCGTCTGACCAAAAATATACAAAAAGCCAAGCTGATGAAATATCTGTGAAATTCTCCTTCCATCTCATTTGGAAACCACTGATTTAAAGAATCTCCAAATTTTTTATTATTATTCCAGTATTGAGGCTTTCTTATAATGGGAAAACATTCATGATTGTTAGGGACTTTAAAGCTGCCCAACTGTACAGTGATTTCCCAGAGCCCTACCTAGTCTTCTGGATTTATAATATTAACCTAAATTTAAATACCTACCCCCCAGTACAACAGAGAGACCTCAACATCACTGGCTCAACAACTTCTCTTGTTAATCCTTTTCATGTGATTACTTGCTTGGTGGTGTTCCAATGAGAAAAGAGAGATAACGACTTAAATGTGTGGTCTTGGGCACTCCACATCCAAAGGAAATATGTGGCCAGTGAGCACAGGTCTTGGGTCTTTGCCTCTGATGTTTTGTTTTTGTTGAAGGAGGTTGGTGCTTCCAACTTTATGGATTTGGAAAGGTCAGAAAAATGAGTCTCCAAAAGGAACAAGAGTAGAGTCTGTAACTAGGTTTGTAGCCAGGTAAACTAGCTTTGAGGCTTCCCAGAGTGCTTAGTGGCCTTCAGGACCCAGCTCATAAGTACATCAAAGAAGATGTCTAGCAATTTACTGCAATTGAATATGAACTGAGGGGGAGCAATGCTTTGTGGAAATTCTCTTTGGTCTAAACCAGTGATTCCCAAAGTGGGTGCTACTGCCCCTTGGTGGGTGCTGCAGCCATCCAGGGGAGCAGTAATGGCCACAGGTGCATTTATCTTTCCTATTAATTGCTATTAAAATTTTAAAAATTATTTCCAGGGGGCTAAGTAATATTTTTTCTGGAAAGGGGGCAGTAGGCCAAAAAAGTTTGAGAACCACTGGTCTAAACTCACTTTCCCTAAAGATCAAGGTGATTTAGGGGAGAGTGTACCCTCAAGGTACTAAGGGGAAACTGTACACAATTGGACAGAGGGAAAGGCTTATAAGCTTTCTGTTTTTAAAAAAGAAAAAAAAAAGGGAGGGACTAGAAACTCTGCTGGAATCAGTGTTCATTCCATGGAGTTTCCTCTAGGCAAGGAACCATATGGTATCTGTATCTCCCAATGAGAGCAGACTAAGCATGTCTTGATTTAGGGTTTTTGAAATAGTGAAAGAGAATCACAGAATTACAATAATTTTGAGTATTGGAAGGGATCTCAGAAGCCATCTATTACAATTTATCATGGAAGGAATACACACTACAACATATCCAATAAATGGTCATTCAGTATCCACTTGGAAACCACCAGCATGGGGAAACTCACCACTTCTAGAAGGCGAGTTCTAAGATATTAAGTTAAAATTTGTTACTTTGCAACTTTCCCTTATTGCTCCTGAGTCTACCCTATGAGGTCAAATGAAAGCATGATCCCTATTCCACATGACAGCTCTTTAAAACCCTGAATATACTTGTCATAGACACTCCCTATCCCAAGTCTTCTTTTCTTTAGTTTAATTATCCCCAATTTCTTCAACCAGTCATCATATGATCAAGTCCTCCACTATTCCTTGGTTTCTCTCCTCTGGACCTTCTTCAATTTATCAATATCCTTCTTAAATTATACTGTCAAGAACTCAGCATATACTCCAGATATCATCTGACAAGAGGAGAGTATAGAGAGGCAATCATTACATTATTCTTAGAAACTTTTTTTCTCTTAATGCAGCCCAAAATTCAATTAGGGTTTGTTTTTGTATACTTGTTTGTTTGTGTGTGTGTGTTTTTTTTTTTGATAGTGTAGGAGTAGAGACTGCTACATCACACTGAGGACTCATATCATGTTTGCACATCCAAATCTTTTTTTTTTTTTTGATAAACTATTGCCTGACCAAATCTCTGCCATATTGTACTTGTGCAGGTAAACTGTTGAACTGAAATGTAAGACTTCACATTCATCCCCCATTTGAACTTATTTTTTATTAGACTCAACCCAATATTCTAGCTTGTAAAGAATGTTTTGCGTCCTGTGTGTTAGCTATCTTTCCCAATGGCGTGTCATCTGTAAATTTGACAAATATGCCATCTAAACCTTTGTCCAAGTCACCATTAAAAATATTAAATAATACAGGGACAAACACAGATCCATGGAATACTACATTGGAGACTTTGTGCCATACTGACTTTCCAAATATAACTTCTCCAAAATTCTATTAAATTCTTTAATTTCTTTTTTTGCTATTTTTTGCTTTGATTTATCTAATTCTGAGAGGGGAAGGTTAATATCCCCTACTAATATAGTTTTATTTTTTATTTCCTCTTGTAATTTATATAACTACTTCAAGAATTTGGATGCTAAGCCATTTAGTATATATACATTTAATACTATTATTACTTCATGGTCTGTGGTACCTTTTAATCAAGATGTAATTTCCTTCCTTTTCTCTTTTAATTAGATCAATTTTCACTTTTGCTTTGTCTGCAAGCATAATTAGATTCTTCTTCTTACAGTCCCTCTCTGGCTTCAACTCATTCTGAGTTTTAGCACTCCCAAATCTATTTTTACATGACTATGCCATGTTCTTAATAATCACCCCTAATTATCCTGGCCTTCCATTTTATGCATTTAATTTTTAGGATTTAATTTCTTCAGAATTTTTTTTCTCATTGGGGATCTAAAATGTAAAAGTTACTGATGTACTACTAGAATTACATGAAAAAAGCTCAAGAGCAAAAAAAAATTCCAAGGTAGAAATATTGAGTACAGATTTGCTTATCAAGTCATAAACCATGAACCTGATTCATGTGGGCAAAGCGATATTGATACAAAATTCAAAGAGAATTTAAAATATAATCAATAAATATTAATATAATGAAGGAAAATGAACTAAAATTCCCTGATGAAAAAAGAGGATCCTATGTATTCTCCAAATATTGTGGAATAACAGGAAGTTATTTAAAACTTTTTTAAAAAATATTTTATGAGGGGGCAGCTGGGTAGCTCAGTGGATTGAGAGCCAGGCCTAGAGACAGAAGGTCCTAGGTTCAAATCCGGCCTCAGACACTTCCCAGCTGTGTGACCCTGGGCAAGTCACTTAACCCCCATTGCCTACCTTTACCAATCTTCCACCTATAAGTCAATACACAAAAGTTAAGGGTTTAAAATTAAAAAAAATATTTTATGGAAATAAATATGGACATCAGAATTTTCAGTATAGAATGAAAGATGACACAGGATTTGGATCTTTGTAAGACAATGAGAAATATTTCTGAAAACTAAAAATTCTGAAAGAGAATATGAAATATTTTTACTTCAAAATATCTAAGTAAATAATATTTTGCGAGAGAAACCAAAAGCAATAACTTTAAAAGAATGTGTGAATTTAAACAAATATGTCTTTTCTCAGAACAACTCCTTGAGGATCATAAGTCCCTAAAGAAAGTTCAAATCTAAATATGAAAGTGAAGGAAATAATACAAGAAAAGTTTCACAGAAAGATAAGAAATTATTAACTATTTAAATTAACAGACCATTGTCAGGAATTTTTTAAAGGGCTTGAAATTCTAAGGCATGCAGTGATTAACTTTTACAATTTCAATATGAAACAATAAATACATTTTAAAATTTAAATTAAAAAATAAAAATAAAAAATTAACATGAATTTTATTACAGAGCATAATTAATAATCTATAGAAGAGACAGAAGAGAATGGAAAAAATTTAATCCCCCCATAAAGTCATACTACAACCCAAATTATTCTGTAGAACTAATTTTAATAATCTCAGAGAAGAAAAGAAGTATTTTCAATAAAAAGAGGTATTGAAGGCATTTCAAGAAAAGATGAAAGGAAGAAAAGAAGAAAGAAAGGAAGGAAGGAAGGAAAGAAGGGAGGAAGAAAGAAAGAAAGAAAGAAAGAAAGAAAGAAAGAAAGAAAGAAAGAAAGAAAGAAAGAAAGAAAGAAAGAAAGAAAGAAAGAAAGAAAGA
>NC_058131.1:296879511-296951153 GCF_016433145.1 Gracilinanus agilis | reverse complement strand
ATATATATATGTATATATATATATATGCAACTCATAAATCAAACTTGTTAGTGGAGAAGTACAAAGTGGAACAGATGAAAGAATATTTAGTTTAGAATCAGAAAAACTAGATTTGAATTATACCACTTTTATTTGCTACATGAATGACATCAAGGTAAGCAAGTCACAAAATGTTTTCTTGAAGCTAGTATATACATCTGTAAAATGGGAATAATATTTTTTGCTGACTATATGATGGAGATGGTGCAAGGATCAAAGAAGATTTTTGTAAAGTAATTTATCAACCATTAAGAGCTATGTAAAGATGAAATATTCTATTAGTTGTCATCATTAATATTGATATTCCCATACTAGAGGGAATTACTTTCAGTGTGTTGTCACCCTAGAAATTATCTGGTAAACTAATCCATACTGAGGTATGTCTGTTAAAGGTTTAATTAATTATTTCCCCATGGGCATTTCCATTTTAGTGTAATCAATAAAACACAGTGGAATGATAGAATTTCAAGCAGCATAAGCTAGTGGAAAAGGTTTTTTTTATTATTTGGAAATGTCTCCTTACCATCCCTCAAAACACAAATAAACTTCCTACATTCATATACATTCAGACTTAGTGTCTAAAATGACCTTACAAGTTATCTAGTCTATAACATCATTTTCCAGATGAGGAAACTGAGCCTCAGGCAAGTGAAGTGACATGCCCGTTTCTCCTCTCATTCTGGATCTTTATCTGGACATCTTAAATGAGTTAATATTTCCATTGCTAATACATGCAATGTGTCAAACAATTTCCTATGTTTCTATTTACCATCCCAGTGATTTTTCCAAACAAAGTACCATTTCTACCACTTTCCTATGTTCTTTATTCTCCATTAGAATGCAAGATTCTTAAGGGCGGGAATTATCACATGTTTTTTATTTAGATTCCTTGTGCTTAGCACATTTAAATAAAAAACTTTTGCTATGTTTTATCCATGTGAGAATTTCTTGGTCAAAAATTCACATGGCCAATGTGGATCAGCACATTCTTTGCAACTTAGATCTCTATTTCATGACTGAGGTGTACCAATTGTCTCTCTCTCTCCATTCTCTCTCCCTTCTATGAGCTAATAAGCAATTTGATCTGTATACTTTTCTTTTACCACCTTTATATGTAAAGAGAGAGCAAGAAAAGAGAGGGAAAGTTTAGAAGGATATGATAGAAGGAAAATAGTTATTGATAATCATAAGTAAGAATATGAATGGGATAGACTCAACAAAAAATGAAAGTAGGTAGCAGAATGGATTATAAAGCAGATTCAATAGGTTGGTTATAAGAAATGCTTGAAATATAAAGTGTTCATATAGAGGGAAAATTTGTGGTTGAGGCAGAAATTATTATGCCTTAAGAGAATTCAGAAAAGCAAGTATAGCAACATGATCTTCATACAAAA
Source organism: Gracilinanus agilis (assembly GCF_016433145.1). Classification (NCBI taxonomy): domain Eukaryota; kingdom Metazoa; phylum Chordata; class Mammalia; order Didelphimorphia; family Didelphidae; genus Gracilinanus; species Gracilinanus agilis. The sequence goes on along the minus strand of NC_058131.1, from coordinate 296,949,720 downwards.
TAGCATTAAAAGTATGCATGATTAAGAGATAATCAGTGAAACTATATTATGCTCAATAGCAAATTTATAACGAAATAATAGTGATATTTAATATGTATAAAGATATATGTGGAATGGCATAACATCTGAATGTGCTTAGGAGAAAAAATTAAATTATTCGGAGTAAAGGTAGCAAAGCTATATTAGTTGGAAACATAAATGTACCTTTTTCAGACAGAAAAAAATTAACAAAAAATTAATCAAGAAGTTGGTGAAGAGTTATTTCTTCTTTGTTTATTTGTTTTTATATCCCAGGGCCTAGGCAAGTACCTGACTCATACTGAAGTTAGAGGACAGTTAATTAATGCTTGTCATTGATTGATACAAAGCCTTTGATCACTATAACTTGTGAAGCAAATAGTGCAATTATTACAAACCCCACATTATGTAAGAAGAAACTGAGGTTAAGGAGCAAAAGCCCAATGACTTCCCCAAGGCACTCAACTGGCAAGTCTTTTTTAAAAATTAGTATAATTTTCTTTTAAGATAATGACAAAGGAAAGTCTTAAAGGAATATCTCCTTTTAAGGCTGGGTCTCATGTAGAACACAAAGCTTGAACTGAATTTTGGGTAAGCCATGCTTTAAGAGGAAGAAGTGAATAGGTAAGAGCAATTAGAATACTACAGCAAGGAGGTGACGAGGAGCTGAATTAGAGTAGTGGCTCTAAGAGCATGGAGAAAGTAACATATAACAGGGGCAATTAGGTATTCTGGGACTGGAATCAGGAAGACCTCTTTTTGAATTCAAATCTGTCCTCAGAAACTTGCTAGGTTTGTGACCCTGGATAAGTCACTTAATTCTTCTTCAGCATCTTCATCTGTAAAATGAGATGGACAAGGAAGTTGCACACCACGTCAGTACTTTTGCCAAGAAAACCCCCAATAGGGTCATGAAAAACAGACATGACTAAAACAACTGAACAATAACAATGAAATATGAGAGACACTGTAAAAGTAGGAACATTCAGACTACTATAGTCTCCACCTCACACCTAGCAGTCAAGCTAATATAGCAGCAAAGTAAAGTGATAAATGTTGGAGGGAATGTGGTGAAATTGGGACACTAATACACTGCTGGTGGAATTGCGAATTGGTCCAACCATTCTGGAGAGCAATTTGGAACTATGCACAAAGGGCTTTAAAAGAATGCCTTCCCTTTGAACCAGCCATACAACTGTTGAGTTTGTACCCCAAAGAGATAATAAGGAAAGAGACTTGTACAAAAATATTTATAGCTGTACTCTTTGTGGTAACAAAAAATTTAAAAATGATGGAGTGTCCATTGATTGGGGAATGGCTGAACAAATTGTGGTATCTATTGGTGATGGAATACTATTGTGCTGAAAGGAATAATGAACTGGAGGAATTCCATGTGAACTGGAATGACCTCCAGGAATTGATGCAGCGTGAAAAGAGCAGAACCAGGAGAATATTGTACACAGAGACTGATATATTATGGAATAATCTAATGTAATAGATTTTTCTACTAGCAACAGTGCAATGACTCAGGAAAATTCAGAGGAACTTAGGAGAAAGAATTGTATCCACATCCAGAGAAAGAACTGTGGGAAAAGAAAAAGATATGATTGATAAGGTAGTTCAATATGAGTACGCAAATATGAATAACATGGAAACAGGCTTTGAACAATGATACATATATAACCCAGAAGAACTACTTGTCAGTTTAGTGGAGTGGGGAAAGGCAAAGTGGGGGAGATCATGAATCTTGTAACCATGGAAAAATATTCTAAAGGAAAAAAAGGGGGAAAAAGACTACTATGGTCTCTGAGGTATTATTTCAGAACCAATCTCAGTTCCAAGGTATCATTTTTATCCCTGCACCTGAAGATCTGTTCTTTGTAAACTCTGGGCAACACAATTTCTTGATAGGGATAAAGGGGGCCAGAATTTGGCTTGTAGTTAATGTTTCAAATGATTATACACAGCACACATATGGGATCTGCTCTTATATAACCTTGCAAGCATTCATTATCTCATATAAGTATATGGTTCTATAGTGTGGAAAAAGTAAGGAAGTCTATTAACAAAATTCAGAAGTATAAAAAATAAGCATAAGTGTCACTATGTGTACATGGGGATGAGTTTGTATCTATGTGTGTGCCAGAGGATAGAATAAGGTGATATGCTATTAGTACAAAGATTTCTATCTTTAATTGAGATCTAACATACCAGAGAATTTCTTTAGCAGTTATATAACACATATGCTATCACAGTTCATGGATGAGTTGATAATCATTTATTTGGGATATAACTTGCCTCTATGACTCCCAAAATCGAAAAGAGATAAGGTGAAGGGACTTGTCTGAGGTCACACAGCCACTTTAGCACTAATGAATCAAACAATAGATGAGGTGTAGTTAATGCCAGTTTTCTTTCTAAAAGCCTAAAAAGAAGCCAAGGTAGCAGGGAGGCAAATGAAAAAATTTTATATGATCAACATTATATTCAGGATAAATTGGCAGTAACTAATAGGGTTAGCCACCCCTGCATATTTTAGAACAGTAATTTTCTTCTTTTTCTCTTTGACTTCTAGTCACAAAGACAATGAAAAACCATGTGTGTCTGTCTATGGGTCAAGTAATCTGTCTCTAAAGCCAACAGGAATTTGGGGGGGATGGAAAACCTCAACAGCTACTTTCTATTGTAGGAATGAAACATAGGGTAGAGAATATCAGACCTAGAAAGGGACCTTATTAAGCATTTACTCCCCACTGTCCCCATTATACTGGTAAAGATCCATGCACAAAAATTCTTCTTCTCTGGGAAGCAGAAAGTTAATTTTTAAGGGTAGTATGGTTTCCCCACTCCATCTCATTTCACAAAGGAAATAAAGTTCAAGTTGACACTTTGGGTGACATTTTGTAAACTCCATCACCTGTTCATACTCTTGTGTTTGGTTCAAGAACCTCACAGCATTCCAGCCTCCACACCCTGTCAAGACCTTCACAATACAGTGATTTATCAAGTTTCTAGTTTTTTTCTCCAAAGTTAAGACTGAAGTCATGTTGCAATGCTCTCTGAGAATGTAGAGATTAAATGTGAATAAAGTAGCAGCAAAGCCCCTCCATTTAAGCCTCATTTACTGTAAAGACATTAGAGCCCAGAAATGGGATCCTTACGGGGAAAACAAAGTTAAACCTGACAATGAATGCACACTGAAGAATGGCAACAACACAAGAAGTTTCTTTTAAAGAAAACAGCTCTAGATTTTAAATTAGGCTATACAATAACAAGGCTATTCCCTATAAGCCAGACAAAGAACAAGATACATAATATATTAGAAGGAATTCATTTTCACAGACTTTCTGAAAGTAATAGGATTTTTGGCATTTTATATGTCTTTGGCATTACTATTCAGTAGAATAGGTCATTAACCACCTTTTCATTGAAAACATACCTCTAGCAGGCAGTCATAGGTTGAGTTATTCTCTAGTCAAAAGGAACAATCAATCAGTTTTCATTATGGGCTGGTTCTCACAATGAATAGCATTTGGCAGAGATGGAGAACACAATATGGTTCCAGTCGGTAAGACAGCAAATGTATCTGTCACCTCCATTGCTCTATTGGGTGGTCAATTGCCACTTATTATCTTGAGGAAAACTCTGGTTTAGTGCAGGAAAGAAAGTGTGACTTACTTCTGTACAACTGAAGTGTGAGGGTTTTCAGGAATGAAACTAAACTCCTGGTCTTTTGATTTCCATTTCAGCTTAATGAACCAAAGGGTTCCGGTAGCACAGAGGTCTTAGAAGCTTAAACTACATTCTAAGTGAGGAATAGAAGGCTACCACTGAGACACAAAATCTTTCTGTGAAGACTCTCTCAAGGTAGAATCTGACTATAAAATAATGCAAATTATTTTCCATTGCCATGGAAAATCTCATGTAGAATCAAAAAAGCATGACTACCACTGCCATATATGGAACAGATGAAATCCAAATTCAAATTGAAACGTATCATTTTTCATTTTATTTCCTCTATGAATTTCAGTCTAGTGTAATATGTGTCTTCTTTCACAATATGATAAGCATGGAAATGTGTATTATATGATAATATATGTATAACCTAAAAAAAAAGAAAGCATGAGCAAAAAACTAAGAGAAATAAGATTCTAAAAAATCTCACAAAACCTTCCTCAGTGGTACTATTGAGAGAAAGAGAAATGGCAGATAAATGACACAAGCAACAAAATCATTAATCATGGCCTTGGTTTGCTGACTTCAGTAAAGAGAGTAAATTACATTAATAGATTAACAGTAGGGCAAAAGTAGAAGCATGAGATCATAGATTTAGACCTATAAGATCATTTCATCCAGCCCAGGTGAATCATAGGAATTACATTTGGCCAGATTCCTTTGTTATCTGAAGAGACTGAAACTATATTTTGTCTGTTCAGAGAACCCTGGTAAGGCAACTCCCTAAACTGATGCAAAGTAATAATTGTTCTGCAACTTATGCTCTTAGAGAACCATATTGTAAATAAAGTTCAGAGGACAGTGACAGGCAAAAAAAGATAATGTAAACTTGACCTGCATTAGGAGAAAAACAGCTTACAAAAATGGGAAGACCTCATCAGGCATACAGTTGTCCCTTGCTATATCATGGTCCACTTATCACAGTTTCATTGTATTGCGAGTTTAAAAAAAATATATATATATATATATAATTCTATATCACAGTTTTTGCTATATTGTGGGATTTTATGGATGAATACTGTACTGTACACAATGGAAATGCAGTATACACCACTACGCCTTGCACAAGTTTCCCAACATAAGATTGTACACGGCATTCTATTGTCTGACGGAATTAAAAGTGACCAAGCACAGCACTATGTTCTATAAACTGGGTGCTGAGTGGCTCAGTGTTTATAAGAGTGTGGGAAAGGTTAATAAGAGTGTGGCAAAGGTTTATAAAGCCTTAAAATGTATATATATATATACATATATATATGCATATATTTATATAATAAAATAAAATAAATATAACACTACTACTTCATGGATTTCACCTGTTGCAGGGGTCTCTAGAATGAAACTCTTGTAATAGATGAGGGGTCACTGGATTGTGTTTAGTCCTCAAGGCTATAGATTAAAAAGGACATTCATAAAGTAGCTGCCCCAGATATGAGAACTAGGATGGTGAAGGGTCCTGAGCCCATGATCAGATGAGGATCCATTGAAGGAAATGGCCATGTTTAGTCTTCAGAAAAGTAGATTCAGTGGAGACTCAATAGCTGTTTTGAAATATGTGAAGAGCTGATATGTGGGACAGATGACAATAATTCTATAGATTCCAACAGGATAAACCCAGGAATAATGGGTAGAAGTTTCAAAAAGGCAAATTTAGACTTGATGTTAGGAAAACAACAACAAAACACCCTAAGAATAGAGCTGTCCAAGAGTAGACTAAGCAACCTTTAGAAGTGGTGGGTTCCCCCTCCTCAGAGGTCTTCAAGTTGAGGCTAGATGACCACTTATTATATATGTAATATTGAAGATTTATATTGTGAGTGGGTCAGGACAGATGGCCATTAAGTTCCCTCATTTCTCCAATTCTGTGTATCCATGACTATGGGGCCTCAAACATTTTGTTTTGCAGATTCCCAAATAATGATTGCATAAAGGTTATTGTTCCTTTTATAATATATAACGCACCTGAAGGCCAAAGCTTCCAACAATGTTTTCACAATAACCACCTCATTTGTTCAACTTTTGAGGAAGTAGAGAGAGTAATTATTGTTATGTCTTTCTAGATAAGGTAATTAAGTGAAAAGAGATTACTTGACTTTATCAACATTATAGTAATAAATTACGGGCAGGGAAAAACTAGGATCATAGGATCATGGACTGAGACCTTAAAAATCATCTAATCTAATCTACTAATTCTACAGAGGAGGAAACTGAAGGCCAGAAGAATTAAATACTATTCCAAAGTTATGCAGGTAATAAATAGTAGAACCAGAATGTGGCCTCTGACTCCATATCCAACATGCTTCCTATGATATCATGCTACCTCTCTCCTATAATTTGGCTATTTTCTTTGTTTTTGCTACTTTGGGGCTATCAATTTTTTAACAGATATTTTGTCTTGAAAATGGATTATGATTTGGAACATGTTTTCTTAAGTCCTTAAAGTAAGCCAGTATGATTGTTCTAGTTCTTTGGGAATCAAAGAGGACTTCAGAAGAAAGAGACAATTCAATCTCTATGTTGAAAGTAAATTGGCACATTTAAGGTTAGGTTATATGTGTTTCTAACTAGACCCACCCAATGATGGGAATGAGGAGAAAGCAGAGGAAATTTAGGGAAGAAAAATGGGATTCCTTCCCCTGAAACTAAAGGTTTCCCTCAAACTGGATGGTAAAGGTAAGAGAAATGGAGTGTCACAGATGGGCCTATGCCTCAACCAAGTTCTTTTCTCTCTTAGAGAAAACAAAATCATATACAATTTGAGTCTATAACTCATGGACATGATGTGATGAATTTTAGCATTCTGCAAAGACATTTACCCAAAATGGCTGACAAATTTCATTTTATTCTTCCAAAGTGATGAGCATTCAAGAAGAAGTATCCTTTAAAACTTTCTTGAGAAATAGTATGACTTAGTGAATACATATTTCTCCTTACTGTCAAGGAGGCCTGGATTTAAGTTTTACTTCTGACATATACTGACTGTGTGTCCCTGAACAAGTCATACAACTCTTAGGTGCTCTAGAGCCAAGATGTCAAACATTTCAAACCAAATTAAAATATAGTTAGAAAATACTGAATGAAATAAATAAAATAAAAATACAATAGGACATAGATAATAATATGTGCTTTTCTATGTCAATATATAGCCCATAGAGCTCCTTATCTATGGCTTAGTTTCCTCTACCCCTTTCTATTTGAATCTGATACCATTCCTCTGGAGGTAAGAAGAAGAAAGGGTACTGACTTCATTGCTGGGGAGGGGGGATTCTTTACCCCAGAATTCTCTGTGTCCATGAAATCATAGATTAATCTCTATCCCTCTTCATATCCTAGAATATTGCCTGCAACTCCACATACCTCTCCTTATAAAAAATTCCTTGGTCCTGAAAAATAAGACTATCAAACAGTCCTTAATTATGAATCTGGGGAAAGATGGGAAAGCCATCCATAGAGAAATCAAGGGTAAAGTATGCAGGGTCACAGAAGTGAAGCAAGACACATGCCAGAGGGTCCACGCCTGTTCCTTTGAAGCAGCTGGGGGCACTAGCTCTTTTCTTTATTTTCTTTTAGACGATCTTTATCCCACCACCCAGAAGGTTTTGTCATTTGGAATGCAATAAACTCCACATCTCTTCTGTTTCTATAGCTTCTTTCCTTAAAAATACCCCAATTTCACTAGACTGGAAGAACTTGCACCTGCAGCAGAAACAGACTCAATAACCATTAAGTGAATTCAGCTGGGGTCACACAATTCAGCTGGGGTGATTCTAACACTTGCTAATGAAAAATTCTCTTTGGCCATAGAGAAATTTAGACATAAAATAAGGTGGTCTAATGGAAAGAACCCTAGACTGGTAATCAAGAGATATTGGTTTCAGTCCCACCTCTTTAACTCATTCCTTTTCTTATCTCAAGAAATTATTTATTCTTCCTGTACCTTGATTGATATATTTGTAACACAAGAAAATAGAAGAGCAGATTTATTCATTAGCTAGACTACTATTGTACAGAAGAGGATTTTTATCAGGAGGGTGGGAAGGATTTGAGGACACATCTTATTAAATTCTAGGTCTTATGAAAGAATTGTGGATGTTCACTTTGGGAATGGTTAAACTGATGCTAGGAAGAAGCAGAATTGTTTTACTTCATGTCAAAGGAAAAAATTAGGAGAGTTGTGATGAGACTGATTTGGACTCTATGTTGTCCAAAAATGGAATGGGGTACCACAGTAGGGAGATGTTATTTGCAGTAGAGAGATGTTATTTATCTGCATAAATGCTATCTCCTCTCATAGAAGCTAAGCTCCCTGCAGATTGTTTCATTTTGCCTTTATGTCCCCAGCTCTTAGTACAGTACCTGACATAGTTGGAACCTAACAAGTGTTTATTGACTGACTAATAGATGCTTGCTGATTGATTTATCGGGATGTTATGGTGTTATCATGGTGATACAAATTGTATAAGTTTTTGTTTTTGTTTTTGTTTTTAAACCCTTAACTTCTGTGTATTGGCTCCTTGGTGGAAGAGTGGTAAGGGTGGGCAATGGGGGTCAAGTGACTTGCCCAGGGTCACACAGCTGGGAAGTATCTGAGGCGGGATTTGAATCTAGGACCTCCCATCTCTAGTCCTGACTCTCAATCCACTGAGCTCCCCAGCTGCCCCATACAAATTGTATTCTTGATAATATATGAGATTAGACTTAATGACCTTTGAAGCCCCTTCCAGCTATGATATTTTATGATTTCTTTAATTCCATTTTGAGAAACAGAAGATAAATTTTAATGTTGAAAGTTCTTAGGAAAAATTTATAAAATTTTAAAACTTTCTTCATGAATTCTTTGGAGTTATCTTGGATCACTGTCTTAATCAGAGTGGCTAAGTCGTTCACAGTTGATCATCATACAATACTGCTGTTACTGTGTATCAAGGCTTTTTTCCAGGGTTTTCTGAAACCATCCTGCTCATCATTTTGTATAAAGCAATAATATTCCATCACCATCATATATCACAACTTATTCAGCCATTCTCCAATTCATGGACATTTCCGATTTCCAATTCTTTGCCACCACAAAAAGAGGTGTGATAAATATTTTAACAGGTACTTTTTCTTTTTTAAAAAATTTATTCTGTACACTGATCTATTAGTGGAATTTGTCAGTCAGAGGGTATACACAGTTTTATAGCTCTTTGGATGTAGCTCCAAAATGTTCTATAGAATGGTTGTAAAGGTTCAAAACTCCACAAACAATACATTAGTGTTCAAATATTTTCCACATCCCCTTCAATGTTCATCATGTTCCTCTTCTAACATATTAGGCAATCTGATAACTGGGAGGTGGTATCTCAGAGAAGTTTTAATTGTATTTCTCTAATCAGTAGCACAGTGCATTTTATATTACTATTGAAAACTTTGATTTCTTCTTCTGAAAACTGTTCATAGCCTTTGATCATTGATCAACTAGAGAATGGCTCTTTTTAAAATAAATTTGCCTCAGCTCCCTATATATTTGAGAAATACAGTCTATTATCAGAGAAACTTGCTTTGAAATCTTTCTGTTTTCTGTTGTCCTAATTTTGTCTGCATTAGATTTGTTTGTGCCAAAGCTCTTTAATTTCATGTAATCAAAATTGTTTACATTACTCCTATAATCTCTGTCTCTTGTTTGATCATAAGTTATTCTTTTTCCATAGATGACAGGTACTTTTTTTTCCTTGATGCCCTACTTTATTTATGATCTCACCCTTTATGTCTAAATAATTTATCCATTTTGACCTTGTCATGGCATAAAGTGTGCAATATTGGTTGACACCTATTTTCTGCCAAATTGCTTTCCAGTTTTCCCAGAAATTTTTGTCAAATGGTGTGTTCTTACTCCCAAATCTTGGATGTTTGTGTTTATCAAACACTAGATTATGGTGGTCATTGACTACTGTGTTTTGTGTGCTTAGTCTATTCCACTGATCCACCACTCTATTTCTTACTCATTATCAGATTGTTTAGATAATTCCTGATTTACAATATAGTTTGAAATCTGGAACAGCTAGGCTATCTTCCTTCACATTTTAAAAATGATTCTCTTGATATTCGTGACCTATTATTCTTGCAGATGAATTTTGTTATTATTTGTGAAGTTTTTATGTCCTAATATATGGCCAATTTTTGTGAAGCTGTCATCTAAAGCTAAGAAAAAATATACTTCTTTCTATTCCTATTTAGTTTTCTTCAAATGTCATCCACATCTAACTTTCCTAAGTTTCCATTCACCTCCTTGACTTATTTCTAATTGATTTTATTGTTAATTTTACCTACCTCAAAACAGGGGACAGTTATTATCCCCAACTAGTACAATTCTTCTATTTCCTCCTATAATTAATTTAACTTTTCCTTTAGGAATATGAATTGTATGCCACTTATGAATATATGCTTAGTATTGCTATTACTTTGTTATTTGTGGTGCCTCATCAATATGCAGTTTCCCTGTTTATCTCTTTTAATTAGGTCAATTTTGTTATTGTTTTGTCTGAGATGATGATCACTACCCCTGCCCTTTTTTATTTTAGCTGAAGCACAATAGATTCTGCTATAGCCCTTTATTTTAACTTTATGTGTCTCTCTCTGTTTTCAGAGTGTTTCTTGTAAACAATATATTGTTAGATTTTGGTTTCTTAATCATTCTATCTACTATATGCTTCCATTTTATGGGTGAGTTAATCCTATTCACATTCACCATTATGATCACTAACTATACATTTCCCTCCATCCTATTTTCTTCTTTTTGCTCTTTCTTTATCTTAACCTTTCCCAAAAGTTTGTTTTGCTTCCAACAATGCCTCTTTTTATCTACTCTTTCTTTTAGATCCCTCTCCTTTTTCTTTTTCTCCTTCTTCTTCTATTTTTCCATAGAGTAAAATAGATTTCTGTTAGCAATTTAGTATTTATTTTCCCTCTTTAAACCAAATTAGATTTGAATGAGATTGAAGTGTTACACAGCCCCCACTCCTAATCAATCAGTTTCTCTTTCATTTTCTTTACAGACCTCTTCTCTGTGAGATAATTTTCTCTATTCTTTTTCGTCCTCTTTCCTTCTCCCAAGGTCTACTGCTTCTCATCTAATCATTTATTTTCATGTCATCCCAACATAACCAACTAACTCTAGTGCCCTCTTTTTATGTAGAATTCTAATTGCTCTTCTAATGATAGAATTCTTAGAAGTTTCATACATCATCTTCCCGTGTAGAAATGCAAAGAGTTTAACCTTATTGAGTCCCATTTGATTTCTCTTTTATGTTTATTTTTTTATGCTTCTGATTCTACAATTTGGAGGTCAAATTTTCCATTTAGTTCTAGTCTTTTCATTGGGATTCTTGAAAGTTCTGTCTTTCATTAAATCTCTGCTTTTCCTCTTGAACCATAATATGAAGTTTTTTTTTTCTGTTTTTTTTTAAACCCTTGTACTTCGGTGTATTGTCTCATAGGTGGAAGATTGGTAAGGACGGGCAATGGGGGTCAAGTGACTTGCCCAGGGTCACACAGCTGGGAAGTGGCTGAGGCCGGGTTTGAACCTAGGACCTCCTGTCTCTAGGCCTGAATATGAAGTTTTTACTGGGCAAATTATTCTTGGTTGTAATCTCAGCTATTTTGCCTTCTAGAATATCATATTCTTACTCTTTAAATGTGGTGGCTTCTCAGTTTTGTGTGATGCTGATTGTGGCTCCATATTTGATTGTTTTCTTTCTGGTTGCTTAAAGCAGTGATGGGCAAACTATTCCCCCTGGGTCAGATCCAGGCCATAGTTTACCCATCACTGCCTTAAGCAATTCCCTAATTACTACATCTAGATGTGGGGGCCTAGTGATACGGGAAATGCTTAAGGCAGTGATGGGCAAACTAAGGCCTGGATCTGGCCCAGGGGGAATAGTTTGTCCATCACTGGCTTAAAGTATGTTCTCTTTGACCTGGGGATTCTGTAGTTTGGGTACAACATTCCTAGAGTTTTCATTTTGGCAATTCTTTCAGATGGCAATTAGTGAATTCTTTTAATTTGTCTTTTACCTTCTGGTTCTATCATATTGAGGTAGTTTTCCTTATAATTTCTTGAAATATGACATCTAGGCTCTTTCTTTGATAAGACCTTCAGATAGTCTAATAATTCTTAAATTATCTCTCCTTTGACTATTTTCCAGGTCGATTATTTTTCCAATAATATATTTCATATTTTCTTCTATTTTTTCATTCTTTTATTCTCATTTTAATATTTCTTGATGTCTCATGGATTCATTAGCTTCCACTTGTCCAATTCTAATTTTTAAGAAATTTTTTTCTTAAATGATATTTGTGCCTCTTTTTTCCACTTGACCAATTCTGCTTTTTAAGAAGTTCTTTTCATCAGTGACTTTTTTCAACTATCTTTTCATTTGGCCATTTTTATTCCTAAGGTGCTCTTTTCTTTAATAGTTTTTTTTCCCTTTTTCCCCAAGACACTAATTGGGTTTTCCCCCATAATTTTCCTTCATTTGCTTTCATTTTTAACTTAGTTTTTCTTCTACTAATCTTACTTGATTTTGAAAGTAATTTTTAGCTCTAACAAGAATTCTTGTTGGGGAATTCAAAACATAGTTTCCAAAATTATATGTAAAATGTTCATAAAGAATCTCATTTTGCTCTTGTGAAAAAGGCAAGATATTTGGGCTAGAAATAGTCCATTCAGTTTGAATGCAGGTCTTATTGAATTATTATACTCAAAAAGGAGTCCTTAATGGTTTGATGTCAGGTTGGAAGGAGATCTCCTTTGACTCACTCAGGGATCAATATTTGGTACTATGCTCTTTAATGTTTTTATCAATTCCATGGATAGCATCTTGGCTATCAGATTTTTCAAATAACACAGAGGTTGGTAAGAATAGCTAATCCACTGAATAATAGTCAGGACCTAAAAATATCTTGACAGTCTATAACTCTGTGTGTGTGTGTATTTATAAAACACACATACAGAGTTATAGTCTGTATATGTAGCATGTGGGTATGTATGCATACATATAGATACATTATATATATATAAGTATGTATATATATATATACACACACACACACACACCCATAGCTATATAACAGTCTGAATCTAATAAAATAGAATTAAAGGAGACAATCACCAATCACATTATATTAGAATTCAAAAAATAAACTTTATAAGTTTGAGTTTGAGAATACATGATTAGATATGTTTTTGTCTTTAAAAGCCCTATGGATTTTAGTTGACAGCAAGCTCAATATAAGTCAGCTGTATGATATAGCATTCTAAAAATCTAATGCAGTCTTGGTCTACATTATGAAAGGCATAGTTTCCAGAAATAAGGAGGTATACTCTTTCCATGATTGGACCGCAACTGCAATACCTATGTTCATAAGTCCACAATTTACTTAAGTTACAACTTAAGAAATATTTTTCAAAACTCTCAGAACTTTCAGAAGATGGAAGCGAGGATTATGAAGAGATTTTAGTTGATGCCATATTGGAACCAGTTAAAGGATCTGGGGATGTATAGACTGAATAAAAGAAAATTTGACAGGAACAGAACAGTTATTTTTAAAATGAAGCTGTCTTCAATTATTCCAAGGGATATAATAATGAAGAGAAAACAGGCATATTATATTTGGAATCAGAGGGAAGAAATTGCAAAGATGTAATTTAAAAACAATATTAGAAAGAAAAGAAGTTTATGAATTAGAGCTACCCATATGTGGATTGGTCCATTTCAGGAAATAGTTTCTTACCCCTCATTGGCAGATCTTCAAGCAGATGATAAAATTTTCTCACATGTTATTTTTATTTGTAAAGAGTAGGGGAGAAGTGTGGGTTGGATTTGATTGTCCCTGAGGTGTTTTCTGACTCTAAAATTCAGTAATCCTTTTGCTTTGAGCAAGATTATATTCCAAATTTTCCTTTGATATCCTTTATTTCTTTCTATTTTAAAAATTTTTAAATATGTTTTCATGTTTACATGATTCATTTTCTTTCCCTCTCCTTTTCCCTCCTCCCTCCAATAGCTGACAAGCAATTCCACTGGGTTGTACAAATGTTATCACTTGATCCCTATTTCCATATTATTAATTTTTGTTATCGAGCGATTTTTTAAAGCCTAAAAGCCAAATCACATACCCATACATATATGTGACAAGTGATGTCATAAGTTTTTATTTTGCCTTTCCACTCCCATAGTGGAAACTCTTCCTCTCAATGTGGTTAGAATTCTTTTACTAAGTCTTTCAGGCATGTCCTGACTTGTTGCATTGCTACTAGAAGCAAAGTCCATTACATTAGATTGATCCACGATGTTTTACTTTGAAGTCTGCATCTTAAAAGAGCTGAAATAAATGGGACTGCAAACTTTCAGAATTAAGATAATTTTAGTTCTAGAAATAGCTCAGTGAAGATGCCATATTATACAGCTAAAGACCAATAGCATAATAGCATCCCAATATGGGCAGCTCTGCAGCCAAAGAGGTGTGAGTTGAATCTAATAGATGTTTCTGGCCATGCATATTCCTTATTTATATGCTCTTCTATATATGTTCCCTAGTCATGTACATTCTCTATTAATATGCCTTTCCATTCACATTCCGTGGCCATGGATTGCATTGCTGGTGGGGTTGTGAACAGATCCAACCAGTCTGGAGGACAATTTGGAACTATGCACAAAGGACTTTAAATGAATGCTTACACTTTGATCTAGCCATACCACTTCTTTTTTCTTAATTTTTATTTAGAATATTTTTCCATGGTTACATGATTCATGATTCCACCCCTGTCCAATTTCTCCTCCACCCTCCCAAAGCTGACAAGCAGTTCCAATGGGTTATACATGTATCATGTTCAAAACTTATTTCCATGTTATTCATATTTGCAGTACAGCGATTCTTTAACATCAAAACCATAATCACCTCCCTATAACACTATGTGGTGGATCATATATTTTTCTAATGTATTTCTGGATCCACAGTTCTTTCTCTGGATGTGGATAGTGTTCTTTCTCATAAATTCCTCTGGATTGTCCTCGGTCATTGCATTGCTATTGGTAGAAAAGTCCATTACATTTAATTGTGTCATAATGTATCAGTCTCTATGTATAATGTTCTCCTGGTTCTGCTCCTTTTTCTCTGCGTCAATTCCTGGAGGTCGTTCCAGTTCACATGGAATTCCTCCATTTCTTCATTCCTTTCAGCTCAATAATATTCCATCACCAACATATACCACAATTAATTCATCCATTCCCCAATTGAAAGACACCCTCCATTTTCCAATTTTTTGCCACCACAAAGAGTGAGACTATGAATATTTTTATACAAGTGTTTTTCCTTATTATCTCTTTGAGGTACAAACCAAGAAGTGGTATGGCTAGATCAAAGTGTAAGCATTCATTTAAAGTCCTTTGTGCATAGTTCCAAATTGTCCTCCAGACTGGTTGGATCTGTTCACAACGCCACCAGCAATACATTAATAGCCCAATTTTGCCACATCCCCTCCAACATTTATCACTTTCCTTTGCTGTCATATTGGCCAGTCTGCTAGGTGTGACATGCTAGCTCAGAGTAGTTTTAATTTACATTTCTCTAATGAGGAGGGATTTAGAACACTTTTTCATGTGCATATTGATAGTTCTGATTTCATCTTGTAAAAACTGTTTTTCATGGCCCTTGATCATTTGTTGATTAGGGAATGGCTTGATTTTTTGTAGATTTGATTTAGTTCCTTATATATTTGGGAAATTAAATCTTTGTCAGAGAGTTTTGTTATAAAAATGTTCTCTCAGTTTGTTGCTTTCCTTCTAATTTTGGTTGTATTGGTTTTGTTTGTATAAAACCTTTTTAATTTGATATAATCAAAGTCATTCATTTTACATTTTGCAATGTTCTCTATCTGTTGCTTGGTTTTAAATTCCTTCCTTTCCCACAGATCCGACAGGCATACTAATCTATGTTCACCTAATTTACTTATAATTTCTTTATATTTAAGTCATTTACCCACTCTGAATTTATTTTGGTATAGGGCATAAGATGTTGATCTAAATCTAATTTTCCCCATACTGTTTTCCAATTTACCAGCACTTTTTGTCAAATAGTGAATTCTTGTTCCAAAAGTTGGGATTTGGGGGGTTTATTGAACACTAGCTTACTAAGCTCATTTACCCCCAGTCTATTCCATTGATCTACCATTCTGTCTCTTAGCCAATACCATACTGCTTTATAGTACAGTTTTAGAACTGGTACTGCTAGGCCCCCAACCTTCACATTATTTTTTTTATCATTTCCCTTGATGTTCTTGATCTTTTGTTCTTCCATATGAACTTTGTTATAATTTTTTTCAATTTTATAAAAAGGTTTTTGATAGTTTGATAAGTATGACACTGAATAAGTAGATTAATTTGGGTAGGATTGTTATTTTTAGTATATTAACTCATCCTAACCAGGAGTAGTTAATGTTTTTCCAATGTTTAGATCTAGTTTTAGTTGTGTGAAAAGTGTGTTGTAGCTGTGTTCATATAATTCCTGTGTTTTGTATTGTCTAGAGTGATTTTAAATGGAATTTCTCTTTCTAAGTCCTGCTCCTGAATTTTGTTGGAAATATATAGTAATACTGATGATTTATGTAGGTTTATTTTGTACCCTACAACTTTACTAAAGTTGTTAATTATTTCCTCTAGCCTTTTAGCTGATTTTTTGTGGTTCTTTATGTATAACATAATATCATCTGTAAAGAGAGATAGTTTAGTCTCCTCACTGCCTACTTTAATCCCTTTAATTCATTTTTCTTCTCTAATTGTTACTGATAGTATTTCTAACACAATATTGAATAAAAGAGGTGATAATGGGTATCCTTGCTTCACTCCCAGTCTTATTGAGAAGGCTTCTAAATTGTTCCTATTGCAGATGATATTTGCTGATAGTTTTAAATATATACTGTTAATTATTTTGAGAAATAACCCTTCTATTTCTGTACTTTCTAGTATTTTCAATAGGAATGGGTGTTATATTTTGTCAAAAGCTTTTTCTGCACCTATTGAGATAATCATGCAATTTCTGTTGGTTTGATTACTGATATGGTCAATTATGTGGATGATTTTCCTAATATTAAATCATCCTTTCATTCCTGATATAAATCCAACCTGATCATAGTGAATAATCCTCATGATCACTTGCTGGAGTCTTTTTGCTAGTATTCTATTTAAGATTTTTGCATCTATATTCATTAAGGAGATTGCTCTGTAGTTTTCTTTCTCTGTTTTTGGACTGCCTGATTTTGGAATCAATACCATGTTTGTGTCAAAAAAGGAATTTGGTAAAACTCCTTCTTTGCTTATTTTGTCAAATAATTTGTGTAGTATTGAGATTAGTTGTTCTTTAAATGTTTGAGATTTGACTTTGTATTGACTCCAAGGCAGAAGTGTGTTAAGGGTAGGCAATGGGGGTCAAGTCACTTGTCCAGGGTCACACAGCTGGGAAGTATCTGAGGCCAGATTTGAACCTAGGACCTCCTGTCTCTAGGCCTAGCTCTCAATCCACTGACCTACCCAGCTGCCCCCAACTGAGCTCTCTTTTAAAAGAGCTTCTTTTGCATCACTTCCTGTGCCTTCCTCTTAGTTTACGTGTTCAATCACAATAGAAGCTTTTCTTAGGATTGCCCAGGAGGCACACAGAAAATTTTAATTTGTCACTCACTCTAGCACACATGGGTCACAGACCACCCAACTTGTGAGTTAAGTGGAGATGTTTTTACCTTTGGTGATTAAATTTAAAGATGGGCAGGGTAGATTTAATCTCATTATCACACTGTTCAGTTTTCTCCAGATATCTATTAACTCTAATTTTTCTAGCATTTCATTTACTTCCCTTTCTTCTTTCTTCTTTATTTTTTAGTTTCATTTATCTATTTCTGAGAGGGGAAGGTTAAGATCCTCCATTAGTATGGTCTTACTAGCTATTTCCTCCTTGAGCTCTTTCAATTTTTTCCTTTAGAAATCTAGAAGCTATACCATTTGGTACACAGATGTTTAGTAATAATATTACTTCATTGTTTATAGTACCTTTTAACAAAATGTAATTTCCTTCCTTATCTCTTTTAATCATATCAATTTTTATTTTGACTTTTTCCAGTATCATGATTGCTACTTCTGCTTTTTTTTTTTTTTTTTTTTTTTTTTTACTTTAGATGATGTATAATATATTGTGCTCCAGCCTTTTACCTTGAATCTGTGCATGTCACCTTGCCTCAAATAGGTTTCTTGTAACAACATATAGTAGGATTCTGGTTCTTAATCCACTCTGCTATCCACTGCTGTTTAATTGGGGAGTTCATCCCATTCACATTAAGCATTATGATTATTAACTGTGTGTTGCCCTCCATCTTATTATCCCCTTTAGATCCTGCTGTGTTCCTTTTCATTCTACTCCTTCTCATCAGTATTTTGCTTTTTGTCACCCTCCCAGTTCCCCTTTCCTTCTATTATCCCCTGCTTCTTTTGTCTTGTTCTCCTTCTACTTCTCTGTAGGTTAAGATAGAATTCTATGCCCTACTGAGTGTACTCATTTTTCCTTTCTGAGCCAGTTACAAAGAGAGTAAAGTTTAAGCATTGCCTGTCACCATTCTTATCCTCCCCTCTCTGGATGGATTTTTCTCACCTCTTTATATTATATAATTTAACCCATTCTATGTCTCCCTTCCCTTTTCTCTCAGTGCAACCTTTTTTTTCAGCCCTTGATTGATTTTTACATGTCATTCATAAACATTCATATTATATCATACATGCATACCTTTCCATATCATCACATTTAATATATATCATATCATCATATATTAACATTTACATCATATTATCATTATCAGCTTACTTTTCCACCCTCTTTCTGAGTAAATTCCTTCTATCTTCTCTACTACTGAGAGTAATTATTGATAATTATAGAAATCCTCTTTCAATGTAGACATATAGACATTTTTACCTTAATGATTCCCTTAAATTTTCTCTTTCTTATTTACCTTTCTGGACTTCTCTTGTGTCTCATATTTGGCCTTCAATTTTTTTGTTTAGGTCTGGCTTATGCCTCAGGAATGCTTGGAAATCTTTGTTTTTGACTGTTTAATAATTTATTTTTTATAAATTTTTATAAACAAAAAATAATTTATTTTTTAGAAAAGTTAACATGGTTACATGATTCATGCTCCTACCTTCCCCTTCCCCCCAACCTTCCCCTCCCCCAGTAGCCAATGCACATTTCCACTAGTTTTAACATATGTCATTGATTAAGACCTACTTCCAAACTGTTGATAGTTGCATTGGTGTAATAGCTTCAAATCTACATCCCCTATCACGTCAGCCTCAACCTATGTGTTCAAGCAGTTGTCCTTCCTCTGTGTTTCCACTCCTGCAGTTCTTCCTCTGAATGTGGGCAGCGTTCTTTACCATAAGTCCCTCAGAATTGTACTGGGTCATTGCATTGCTGCTAGTACAGAAGTCCATCACATTCGATTTTACCACAGTGTATTGGTCTCTGTGTACAAGCAAATCTTCTATCTTATTGAATATCCATTTTTTCCCTGAAAGGATATACTCAGTTTTGCTAGATAGGTGACTCTGGGTTGTAAACCCAAATCTTTCACCTTTCTGAATATCATATTCCATGGCTTCTGATCCTTTAACATAGAAGTCCCTAGGTCCTGAGTGATCCTGATTGTAGCTCCGTGGTATTTGAATGATTTCTTTCTGCTTGCCTGATGTGTCATTGGCTTACTGGCTCTTGAATTTGGCTATTACATTCCTGGAAGTTGTCAAGTGAGGATTTCTTTCTGGAGGCAATCTGTGAATTCTTTCATTTGCAATTTTATTTTCTTGTTTAAGTATGTCTGGACAATTTTCTTTGGTAATTTCTTATAATATGATATCCAAGATTTTTTCTTCATCATGGCTTTCAGGTAATCCAATAATTCTCAGATTGTCTCTCCTAGACCTATTTTCAAAGTTAGTTGTTTTTTTTAATAAGATATTTTGTTTTCCTCTGATTTTTTTTTATTCCTTTGATTCTGTATTGTTCCTTGATTTCTCATGAAATCATTAGTTTCTAGATGGTCTTTTCTGATTTTTAAGGCCTGATTTTCTTCTGTCAGTTTTTGGTTCTCCTTTTTGATTTGGCCCACTTCTCGCATCACTTTCATTTATCCTTGCATCATTTTCCTTTCTTCTTGTATCCCTTTCCTTTCTTCTTGTATCACTTTCAATTCCCTTCCTCACTTTTCCTCTACCTCTACTAATTGGTTTTTCAAGTCTTTTTTGAGGTCTTCCAGAATCTGTGTCCAATCCATATTTTTCTTTTGGACTTTGGATATGTTTCCTTTGCTTTTGCTGTCCCCTTTTGTGTCTGCACCTTGCTTTGTCTTCATAAAAAGTCTTTAGAGTTGGGTGCTTTTTTGATTTTTTGCTAATTTTTCCTATCTTATTATAGGTAGGCTCTGTTTTCTGGGGAGTAGGGTAACCTCTTAAATTTCAGTTCTTCCTCGATGTTATTTTCAGCTTATTTTCTGGGTTGTTACTAGTTTACCAGATGGTCTGAGGGTTGAGAGCTTTGAGTTTTTTGGTTTCAAAGAGTTCTCAATTCAATCAGGCAAACTCTTGATTGCCCTGTCCTAGTGCTCCACCCTTAGTTTTGGCCAAAAAGATCTCAGGGAGGCTTCCTCTGAGAATTGTGTCCTCACCCCAAACTGTGGATTATGTCCTCACCTCAAGCCCAGCCTGGGATTCCTGGCTTTGCTCTGGGCCCAAGGATTGGCCTCCTTCAGCTCAGATTGCCTTGGTCTAGGATTTCAGACTTCTCCACAGGTTTGCAATTTCAAGGAATGTTAGTTGACTTGAACCACTAATTGCCCAGTAAACTCTCAGAGTCTGATTTAGTTTGAGCTTCATTTTGGGAACCTGTGAGAGCAGATGTATGGGATGGTGGGGGGTGTGTGGTTTGCTCTTGGTTTGCTCTTCACTTACTGGTATGACTCCTGCTAACTCCACCTCCCTCATACCTCAGTTCTCCAGATAATCTCTGCCTACCGTTTGGGTTTTTCTTTTTTGTAGGCTGTTTCCCTCTGTCTCTGTTGGTTCTTTCACTCCTGTATTCATTTTGTGGCAATATTTTACTCTTGGTCAGAGAGGATTTTTGCAGTGAAACAGCAAGCTACTCCTCTAGTTACTCCTCCATCCACCCATTGATGTCCTTTAAAATAAACAAGTGAATTTAAGCAATTTATGGAAACTTTGTCTTGTTATTTTTTAGCATCCTATAATATATTAATTGCTTCTAAAGTTCTAAAGTTTGACCGTGCCATTTATTGGTGAGTTTTCTACTTGCTAGCATCCTGTGGATCTATCAATCTAGATTTTTGTACTCTAAATCTAATACTGATGAATCAGTCTCAATTTTATTTTATACTTTTATCAAATATGGCATTTAGGCCTTTTATTTCATAATATTTTTCTTTTTCTAAGAACTATAATCCCTAGAATGTCTCTTCAAATTCCAACTTCAAGTTTATGGAGATTACATACCTTCAACCAATTTTGTTGTCTTTTGATTTTATTCAGTCAGTTTTTTTTCAACTCTTCATATTGAGTTCCTAATCTGCTTTCCTTTACAAGCTTTCTGTTATGAAGAGAGTATCTACACATGACTTTACATTTTTAGTCTCTTGTTTTTTAATTTTTTGAGAGCTCTGTTCTCCACTCTCATTTCCATCATAATTCTTATTTTATGTTTTTGGATGGTTTTCTGAATAATGAAAGAAGTTCAGGTTGAAGAAAACTGAATCTTGAATCAGATCTCCTGAGTTCAAATTCCATCTCTGGGCTTACTACAGTATTACTTCAGTCAAATCAGGTGCCCACACAGCCTGAACCTCTAAAATGTTGGTAGTCAGACTAGCTGACTTTAGATATATAACTATATGTTTTTCATTGGTGAACATTTTTCTTTTAAAAAGGTTTTTATTGATATCTTTTGTTTTTGCATCACTTTCATTTACCAATACATCTCTTTTCTCTTTAGTCAGAGAGTCATTCTTTTTAGCAAATAATTAAAAAGATTTTTAAAAGTCTTCATTAAAATTAAACAACACATAAACCAAAAACTTAAGTATATGAAGTATTCTACACCTTGGTAGGATATTATTTTTAAAGATGTCATGGGATTTAATCACAAAAAATCTCTTTAATTTGGAATTCACATGTTGATTTCCTTTATTTCACAGTATTTAATCTTTCCACTAATTTCTTTTATTACTTGTTCATTTTCCATTCTTGATTAGATTCTTTGCTCATTTTACTATGATGAGTTTTCTGTGATGAGAGCATTTCTTTTCACTTTTTGCTATTTCTTATTCATGTACTATATTTGAGGAAGTGAGGTGGCATAGTAGAGTGATAGGTATAGAGTCAAGACTTGAGCTAAAATCCCAGCTCAGACACTTTCTTTGTGAACTTGGGAAAGTTACTAAACTTCTGTTTGCCTCAGTTCCTTATCTGTCAAATAAGGATAATAAAAGCACCACCACCAGGACTGCTGTGAGGATCAAATGAGACAGTATTTATAAAGTAATTAGCACAGTGTCTGGCACATTATTATTATAGTTGGCAAATTTTGGTATAATTTGAGATAACAGAAAAGTAAAGATCTCATTCAGTCATTTTTCATAAGTCCCCTTCTTTTCCTTTCTTTTTGCTGATTTCCCCCCTTTTACTCAGTCTTTTTATAGGGATTCCCTTCACTTAAGCTCCAAATTTGATTGCTGGATTCCTTCCTCATCAACTTCTACATATTCCCTCTTGGCACTCTCTTAAGGCCAGGGGAATTAATGAACCTCTACTAGAGAGGAATTATCTGGCTGGATCTCTATAATGGGGAGAACTTAAGAAGCAAGGACAAATGTTACTACAATAATGCAAAGATCAGATTTAGAGTCTAGCAATGTAGGGAATAAGTAGGAAGTGCTGGGCACAGCTAGAAGCAATATAGCCTTCTGTTGTTATTGTTTTTTCCCTATAGAAATTACAATGTAGTGAAATCATTTCCTTTTTTCTTTTTACTTATTATGTTATTTATTACTTTAATTCTAAGTATCATATGTTGCTGTTTTGAGGTGATGAGGAGGCTTAGACACAGCATCTTATTCTATCTGCCATCTTACAAGAAGTCAGTTAGTCCATATGTCTGCAAGAAACTAGCTTCATAAAAGAATCCTACAAAAAGTACATCAAAGACTACATGAAATCAATCAAAGGCAGACTTGAGCAACAGAAGCCAGATAGAGTAAAACCTTTTATGATGGGAGCTGCAGAACAAATCAAACATATCCTTGCTAATTTTAAAAACTATCAGTTCAGATAGCATGGTAGCTCTCTTGGACTTTTGTGAGGATGGCGACTCCGTTTATGTTTTTCTTTAAGGATGATTTGGAAATGGAGAAATGTTAACAAATTCAGTTGATTACTTTCAATTACCTATTATCATAACTGGCTATTGCTTTTTGTCATCTACACAATACCAGGACTTGCACAAACTTGAACTGATGTCATCTTGAACTTGATTCATTTATTTTTGACCTTGATTTCAATGGAGGCATTGTTTTTAAAAACATCATGTAAATTGTCTAAAGCATATTTAAACCTCATTCTCCCTCCCAAAAAAAAGTTCATAAGACATATTGCTTTTGTTTCCTTTAAGTATTGTGCATTTTATTTTGCTAAAAGGCTTTGAAGTTTAACAATATTTACATGGCTTCCAGTACTTCAGTCAAGTGTAATAAACAATTCACCAGAATGTCCCATTCTCCATCTATTTGGAAGAAATTGAAATTAAATTGAAATCAAGCCTACTGGAGGCTTGATTTCACTGATTTTTAATTAAGCTTTTCCTTAATTATCCATCTGTGATTACTTTTAGTAGCATTCAACATATCCTACAACTCTACATGATTATTTTTATAATTTATGTCAGTTAATCAGTGATGTTTATTGTTCACCTTCTATATGAAGAATACTATGAAGAATACTTTGGCCAGGATAATAACATTTTACAATATGTAGTTCCTGCTCTCAGAATGATAGACTATGAAATAAAATGGATGTAGATAAAGGGTTTTTTTGGGGGGAGTGCTGATTTTTTTCCTATCAGTTGTTCTATTGAAACATATTTATAATCTATTTACTAGGTGGCATAGCAATCAATTTGATGAAACTCCCTAACTTCAATGCTAAGTGACCAATGAGAATTAAAGGAATTATATTTGATCTGGAGTTAGTCATGAAACACTTATTTCCTGAAGAAGATGTGTTTGAGTATCAGATTTGTTATCTAGTTTCCTCTCCTACCAATAGGTCAAATGGTAACTAGATGGTTTAACTTGAGTTAAAATCCAGCTTTAGATACTTACTAGCTGTGTAAGCCTGGGCTAGTAACTTAAATCTCTGTGTGCCTCGGTTTCCCAAACTATAAAATAGGAATAATAATATTATTATTAATAGAAATAGTTACTTATCTTCCAGAGTTGTATCAAATCAAAAAATATTTGTAAAAGCACTTAGCCTAGAATGTAGTAGGCTTTACATAAATGCTTACTTCCTTCCCTTAGTAATGAGTTGTATGCAATATCTAGTTAGAAGAACCTAAATTTAATAGAAAAAAGCCAGTAATATGTGTTCTTTATCTTTTAAAGAATTAAATGCCAGTAGATGATCCCAAGAGCAATGACTTTTTAAAACGCAGAAATACCTCTTGATAGTTCAGAAACTGTTACTTTTTGTTTCCCAAAGAGATCGAAGTTACGAGAAAGAACCTAATTGTACAAAAACATAGCAGCTCTTTTTGTGGTAACAAAGAACTGGAAACTGAAGGGATGTCCATCAATTGGAGAATGGAGATTTCCATATACTACCACACACACACACACACACACACACACACACACACACACACACACACACACACACACCAACCCTGGAATGATTTATATGAAGTGATACAAAGTGAAGGGATCAGGACCAGAAGAACTTTCTACATAGTAGCAGCAATAAAGTATGATGATCAACTGTGAATGACTTAACTGTTGTGGGACTCATGACAAAAAAAGGCTATCCACTGCTATAGAAGGAACTGATGAAGTCTGAATACAGAGTGAAATATGCCATACTTTCACTTTATTTCCTCCGTGAATTTTTTTCTACTATAAGCAATATGTTGCTCTTTTCACAACATGATGAATGTGGAAATACATATTATATAATAATTCATGTATAATCTATAATATTTTAGCTTTAGTCTTGGGGATTTGAAGGGGTAGGAGGGAAGAAAACAATTATTAAAAATTGTACCAACATATAAACTAAGAAAAAAAAAAGAATATCTTACTTCCATGTGAAAGATTTGGGAGAGCTGCACTATAATGGACTAATGGACTTTGTCACACCTACTGTCATGATTACAAACATTTCTGAGAATATAGTGGCTTAGACGTCTATATTTAGTATCACAGTTTTTAGCAGAAAGGGTCATCTAGTCTGACCCCTTTACAAATGAGAAAAGAAGACCAAAGAAATTAAGTGACTTTTGTAGTCACACAAGTAACAAGCAGCAGATCTAGGATTTCATCTCAGTTCTTCTAAATCCAGCACTCCTTCCACTTATACCTTACTGTCTTCAGTTCACTTAAACATGAGGCTAGCTGTGCACAGAGGCAGCACTGATTTCTCTTATATTACCAATGAAGACACAAAATCTCAGAAGCTGGAAGACTTTGTTTCTTCTTTGGAGGGATTTGATTTAAATTAGACACATTTCCTTAAATTCATATCAAATTTCATAATTAGACAGATAACATAGATGATTTTTCAAAGGATTATTTTGCATGGCAGCAAGGACAGCCAACAGAATCAACAGCTTTCTTTCCCTGTCTCTGTCTTTGTTTCTGTTTCTAGTTCTCCTATCCCCATTCTACCCAAATCTGGACTGAAATCTGGTGACTGAAAACACTCTAGGTAATGTCTGTCATCTTCTTTGGAATTATTTAATTTGGCAATGATCCTATTCCAAAAGTTTGGTAGACCATATGCTTATTTTTTAAATCAACATAAGTATAAATTAATTTTGTTTCCAAGATAATTTTTAGATTTTTCAAAATAGGATTTGAGATTTGATTGATATTTGTTGGAGGTAGAACAGAACCAGTTCTGAAAAATTACTGCCTTGGGGGGGAATGATGACTTGGGCTTTGGTTTTTGTTGTTTCTTGTGTTCAATGATTCAGAGTGCTCTCTCCTTTTGGAGTCAGAGCACAGGACAGAAAGTATTACTTGCTAGCTAGATATCAGTATTTGATGCTCTTGGGTTCATTTTCTTGTAAAATCAGAACTGGTAAGTGAAGTTCTAAGAGAATTGCCTGAGGCCCTGAGAAGATTCATTAAATTTCTTAAGTACAACCTGGTAGTGTGAATTTAGAGGCAGGTTTTGAATTTAGGTCTTCTTGATTCTAGAGCCAGTTCTATGCACTGTCAGGCTGCTTCATCAAGTAAATCTGTGAGAGCCAAGAATCTCTGTTTTGCAACTCTTAGACAAAGCAAAAAGTCTCATATCTATTGCTCAAAGTCCTTTGATTTTCTAATTTTCAAAAGTATATTCAGTTTATTAATCCTGTTTAAATATTAATAAAATATTAATTTTATTAATCTATTATTGTAGCTCTATGATTTTCTCCTTAAGGCTGCTGCAATTACATCCTAGAAATTTTGGTATGTCATTTCATCATTATTTTCTTTTACATATTGTTCTTGTTTCTAGGATTAGTTCTTTGTCCCATTTATTATTTAAGATTTCATAATTAAGTACCATTTGGGTCTGTATCTTTTGTTTGTGGTCTCTGAATCAATTTTTCTGTGTGTGTGTCTTATAATCGATAAAAGATGTATTGACTTTTTCTGCATTTTTACATTTGCAAAATTTCTATGCCCCTAGTATATAGTAAAATTTTGTAAAAGTTCAATGTGGTATAGAGATACAAGTACATCTTTTTTCTGTCCCAGTTAGAAAATACCTTAAGTCTTTTAGTTCTATTCTCTCAAGAAATTTTCTGAGTTTCATATTTTTCCTTTTCTTTATCTTTCTGGTAGATTTATCTAAAATTGATAGAGGAATGTTGAAGTCTGTCACTATTATGTTAATATCTGTATATTTTTGAAACTCAGATAATGTTTCCTTTATAAATCTGGATGCCAAGGCATTTGGAGTGTATACATTTATTACTGATATTGGTTCTCCTATAGCTTCTTTCAGTATGATATACTTTCCTTTTTTATCCCTTTTAAATTTTGGATGTTTGATTTGCTTTGTCTGATAGCAACATGGTAACTCCTGCCTTTTTATTATTCACTTAATGCGCTGTGATTCTTTTCAGTCTCCTCAGTTTTATTTTGTGTTTATCTTTGGTTTTTTTTTTTTAACGTGTTTCTTATAAGCAATTTATTCTAGAGTTTGCTTTTCTTATCTTACATGTTATTCTTTTTAATTTTAGGAGATAGTTTAATCCATTCACATTTAAAGTTATGAGAGTTAGGTTTAGATTTTTTTTCTACATCTTTCTCTACAATGGTTTTTCTTTTTCACATTATGATTTTCTGTTGTTTGCCGAAAACATAGTATTATGTCCCTTCACTTACTTTAATATATATTTTTTAAAAAGTGATCTTGTTCCTACTTGCTCTCTTCCCTTCACACCAGTTTCCCCTTCTCATTTTCTGCCTTTCTCTTTAGGATTTTATTTAATAGTTTCTTTTTTTATTGCTTGCTTTTATCTGGTCATCTATTTATTTCTCCTTTTTTCCTCTCAGTCAAGTAGATTTCCTCCTTGCTGTCCTCCTGTTCAGCTAGTTCATTTCATTCATTTTTTTAACCCTTGTACTTTGGTGTATTGTCTCATAGGTGGAAGATTGGTAAGGGTGGGCAATGGGGGTCAAGTGACTTGCCCAGGGTCACACAGCTGGGAAGTGGCTGAGGCTGGGTTTGAACCTAGGACCTCCTGTCTCTAGGCCTGACTCTCACTCCACTGAGCTACCCAGCTGCCCCTCATTCATTTTTAAATTTCTTTTTTTTTGCATCCTTTTCAAAAAAGCATTTCTCTTAGATATCTAACTTCTTTTTATGTCTAGTTTAGGCCTCCATTCTCTAACTTATGACCCCCATAATAATCTGATATCTCTCTTTTCTCTATTTTTCATGCAATCAAAACTTATAAGGCATCCATTCTAAGCTCTCCCCTCTAGGTACTTTCAACCACTTTCTTTTAGGCTGTTGCCTCATGAATTCCTCTTTTCCATTGTGCCTCATTCCCAGAACAATATCAATTATTGTAGGTGTCAAAGAGGACATTGTCCCAGGGTAGGAACATCCTTGCTACCACAAACATATACATCCCTAATTATGCAGACCATCACTGATCTATATCTTTCTGTTGATCTTTTTTTCCCACATTTGCCTGGAAACCTGTGTCCATGCTCTACCATTCCTCCAGATGCTGGTTGTCCACAGGGGTCTCAATTCTCCCTCCCAAAGGATCACAATTCTTCAAGCACCAAATCCCCCAGGCTTCATCCAGTGAAAGGTTCTCATCTGTCTTTACTAACCATCTCTGTTCACCCGTAAGAGCATTCATCAGTTAAATTCACTCCTACCTCCAAAGTAGAATCTCCTTCCTTTCCATCCCTATTGTCTCTCTCTGTCTCTCTCTGTCTCTGTCTCTGTCTCTGTCTCTCTCTGTCTCTCTCTGTCTCTCTCTCTCTCTCTCTCTCTCTGTCTCTCTCTCTCTCTCTCTCTCTCTCTGTCTGTCTGTCTCTCTCTCTCTCTGTTTCTCTCCTCTCTCTCTCTCTGTCTCTCTCTGTCTCTCTCCTCTCTCTCTCTCTCTTTCTCTCTCTCTCTCGCTCCTCATTTAATTCTCTGTGAGCTCTTCTCTTTCTGTGACTACAGAGGTCACCTTGCCATTACTGTTAGCCCTTGATTTAAGCCCAGAACATCACACATTTTTCTCTATTCTCTTCTTTCATGTACCTTCCCGTATTGTAATGTAGTCTCACAAAAAAACCATTGATTCATCTCTAGGTAGGATATCACCAGATTCTGATCATAATGCCTGCCATCTTCATCTTCCTTGCTATCTCTATCAGATTTTTACCTTCACCCCAGCTTCCTTCTATACTTTTATAAAGAAGTCTCTTACTGGTCTCTTTGCTATTTCTCTGATGTTGTTACTGTCTTTGCTACATTTACTCATTTCTTCATTTCTGTGCTTTGGTGTTTTCAGGAAGCTAATAATCTCTTAAATTTTGGGGGTTTCCCTAAAAATATTTCAAACTTCATTATCGAACATCCATCTTTTATCTTTTATTGTTAAGCCTAGATTTGTAAGATCCAGATGTGCTTCCATGAGAAAATACACTTATGAAAATGTCTCAGGATTAAAGAAAACTTTTAATTCAAAAAATTAACCCTTAAATAGCATCCTTGGCTTTATCTTGAGCCCCATTGCTCTTCAGAATGCATTATTACATTCCCTTCTATGTTTTGTAGTAGATGCATTATAATCTTATGTTATTTGAATATCCTTTCCTTTGTTTTAAAAGACATTTTTCTTGAGAACATGTTGTTTATAATTTAATTTTAAAATTTAATGACTATACTATGTCACTTGAGGTTTACATTATGACATTATTGAAGTTTTTCTGGAGGTGATCTATGAATTCTTTCAATTGGAATTTCATAGTCTAAATTCAGAACTTAGGGCAATTAATTCTCTTTTTTTATTTACTTCGTTGTGCTGATAAGGTTTTTTGTCCTGTTGTGTTCTTCTGATCCTTAGGTTGTCTCTATACATCCTGTTTTCTATATCAGTATGTTCTACTTACATGCTGAGGATTTTTTCTCTTAATGTTATTGTTTTTTGCTTTTCTTCTTTTAAATTGTTGTTATTCTCTTTCTTTTGTTTCTTTGGTGAGGCTTGCCATTGCAGATTCCAATTTTTTCTATTCTGCTTTTTACTTTTGCTGTAAAGAATATAAATTCTGTTCTCATAACATAAGAAATGTTCCCATTTCTCTTCTAAACCACTCAGTAATAGCATGTATTTTCCCCAAATCCTTCAAGGTCCCCTGTCTCATCAATAGTTGGATCATTTTCCTTTCTTCATTTTGTAGTAGTTAGATGTCTGAACTCATTTACTAGAACTGGAGACAGCGTTTCCTTCTGTTGTTACTGTTTTTCCTGATAGATTATCTATTCATGTTAAAGGTCTCAGAGTTTTCTTCTTCTTGAAATCTTTGTTAATTTCAGTCTTCTCTCCACCCTACTCCCTCTTATTTTCCCTATCAATCACTTTCTGATTCATCCCCTCTGAGGGTAGTTTCCTTGGGGGCTAGGTCTCAAAGTATTATCAACTTCTCCTACATTGGAAAATTAATGTTTCACCAGCCTCAGATTTCTGCCTCAACTGAATTTTTGGTGGTCCCAGGCAGATGCTGTTCTCTTTCCCTCAGATTTGGTAGAATGCTGCATGGTCCTCTCCCCAGGATGCTCCCGTGGTGTCCTATACTGGTGACTTTTCCTACTTCTTCTCTTCCTTAGTTTTCTGGCCCAGCACTGGCAGCTCAGAGGCTGCTTTCCTTGGCATTTGAGTTCAGAGATTTGCCTCTCTTGCGCTTCTGAGTTTCAATTCTTAGCAGACATCTGCTCCCAAGGACTATGGCCAAACTGGCCACTGAGGGCTGAACAAACTTCCAATTCCATAGCCTAGAGCTAGGATCTCCAAGGCACTGGAAAGAGGGAGAGGAGACCAGGGTAGAGGGGTAGGCAGCTGTATTGTCAGTAGTGTAAGAGGTGGGGAGGGCTGCTGAATGAGCTCAGGGTCAGGAAGCATCATTTCATAGTTGTGTAATTAATTTTTTGGGGTGATTCTTAGTGTCCTAGACCATGGAGACAACTGAAGTCAATTTATCTTTGGTATATAATTTCTGTTTTAGAGAGGTTTGAGAGGTCTTGGGGATCAGAGAAAATATCTAGTCTTCTATCTTGTTGCTCATGTGATCTGTAAGTGACCAAAATCCTTTGAGTTGGCCCTAACTAAAAAAATGGATGAAGGAAGGTACTTTTAGACATGGGAATTCTTATCTTTCTCCATTATGTGTTTCAGACCTGAAAGGGTGATGTTTTTCAAAACTAAAGTTGCACTAGAGAGATGTTGGAAAAATTCTGATAAAGATTTAGAAGATAAATCATCTGATACAAAGAGAGACTCCTTGCCTGGGGCAAACCCAGGATTCAGTGCTGTAAATCAGTAACATCCCCTCAAGAGGAGCAACTGTGTACTTATTACAGTTCCCTTATCATTTATTGAATGCCATATAGTCACCAGGCCATGTACCCTAGCTGGTGAAGAGAGCACTTTTTAGTTCATGCATTGCAAGAATTAAAGAACTGAAAGTCTAGTGTTGGTCTGATTCTTAGCTAGAAGTCAAGGTGGATATCCCAATGGCTTAATTCTCACTCATTCATTCTGAGCTCCCTAGTTAAGAGGTGATAGCTTTCTAGGGGTCAAAATGTTTCCTTTGCCCATAGCTACCTGTAATGCGAGGACTGGAGCCTGCATCTGACTGTGTACATAGGTACACACACACACACACACACACACACACACACACACACACAGAGTGTCAGGAAAAGGGAGGCCTTTTAATCATCAGTATCTTTCTTATCATACCCAAACATAGAGCTAATGATGGATCACTCTCCATGAAATCATGATTGAAAGACAAGTGACTTAATTTCTTACACATGATATATTTTTAGGGTAAAGGTACAATAGCAGCAAGGAGAAGTTAAGTGACTTGTCTAATGTCACACAGATAGTAAATATCTGGGATAATATTTGAACACTAACATTCTCTTATTCCACAGTAACTCACCGGGAATATATTTTGGTAATTTCAAGTGACAAATTCTGCCAATCATAGGTATATCTTCCCAAAACCTATATTTTTTACCTTTAAATTTAAACTATATGTTATCCACATGAATATTTATTAATTTACTGATTTATTTTTGAGTACTTAATACTAAGATAACATAGTAATAAAGAAAAAATCATTCTAACCAAAGGAAGAGTTTTTCCCCCTTAATAAGAGCATTAGATTTGTAATAAAAGTATTTAGTATTTACAATAAACTAGAATAGTTATACAACCATGCAAGGAAAATCCCTAAGTGCATTTCTATACCTTGCCTGAATTACTAGCAACACTCTAAAGTAAGTAAAGTAAGTAACCCTTAAAAATGGTGTATATATATGCATGTATAATCTGTGTGTATATAGAAAGAAATATATATGTATATATACACATATGTCTTTTATTTTTATAACACCTACAGTTCCCAATATATATCTTCCATCCCTTATAACAAAGAATGTAAAAGAGAGAAAAATAGTCCAATAAAACTTATCAATGTATCAATCAAGTCTAATATTATAGGCAGTATTCCCTGCCCATCTCTACCTACATGTATAAAGAAGTGAGGGAAGATTCATTCCTATAGCTCTTTGGAGGACCAAGACTGGTGATGATAATTTTACATTATGTAGATACATTTTGTTTGCTGTTCTTTACATTTACATTGTTGTCATCATTGACTGTATCATTATCTTGTTTCTGCTTCTTTATTTTGTATTAGTTCACATGCCTTCCCAGGCAGCTATGGGTTCATTGTATTCACCATTTCCTCTGATCAGGAACCAAAGCTTTCTCCCTAAGATTATAGGGTTCTATCTTATTCATCTTACTTTGCCTACCCAGACTCATTACATTGCCAGTCATGCTTCTTCCATGATGCTTCATCTGTCTCCATTTTCTCTCTTTCCCTTTCCAATTCTAGTTTTGAGAACAGTAATCAGATCAATGCTGCCATTTCTGGAAAATACTGATCAAATAAATGCCTTATGACTCCAGACACCATTTGTGTGACTTTCCTGTTCAAAACACTTCTCCCTGGTTACTACCCCCTATATGCTGTATTCCCCTACTAGGACACAAGCTGCTTTTAGGTAGGGACTTTGTTGCTTGCTCGTATTTTTGTCCCCTGTGCTTAGCACTATGTATGGCATACAATGACCCTTAATAATTTTTTATTCATTCATTCATGCATACATGCATACATGTACCATATAGCTTATTTATCTATTTTCCACTAGATCGTCATTTCCTTTCTTTCCAATTTTTTGGAAAGCCTTAATTGAAAACCAACATGTAAAGTCCTCAGAGATACTGAGGGTAGACTTGGTATGAGTAAATTAAGAAATGAATGAATGTATAAAGCATTTATTAGGCACTTAACTATGTGCTAAACCTGGGGATATGAATAGAAGAGCAAGAAAGTACCCACTCACAAAGAGTTCATCTTCTAATGGGGAAGACCATTCAGCTGTGAGTCAGATGGAGAAGTTTTATGGTTCTAAAAGTATAATGGCAAAGCAGATGGTAATGCTTCTTCTTTAATGTCATTTCCACTAATAAAATCCTATGTTTTCTTTTTTCCCCTTAAACCCTTACCGACTATCTTAGAATTTATAGTAAGTATTTGTTCGAAGGCAGAAGAACTAAGCAATGGGGATAAGTGACTTGGCCACGCTCATACACCTGGGAGATGTCTGAGGTAAGCTTTGAATCCAGGACCTCCCCTTTCCATACCTGGCTCTATATCCACAGGGTACCTAGCTGCTCCAATCATGTGTTTTCTGATGTTGAACTTTTTAACAGTGCCAAGGACTTTGGTGGCAAGAACTTACCTCTTTGTATGTTCAATAGCTGCAGCTACAGTACCTGCAACTGCAGTGCCAAGGCTCCATCTCTACACAGGTTACTTCCCAGGTTGATGGCTGAGTGCACTGGGCTATAAGCATTGCTACTCCCAAGGTTCTAGTGACCCTCAGCTATCTCCATCACAATCTGAGAGGAGATGATGATCAAGATAGTGGTGGTAGTTTGACCTGCTTGGAACATGTTGCCCCCCTATCTCTCCCACACAGTGCTCGCTGCTTCATATTTGCTAGCGATAATCCATATGAAGTACTACTCATGACCTCATGACCATAAAGGACATGCAAAGGGGAAGAATCAACCCTTCCTGTGATTTGTGTTTCATTAAAAATTGCATAGAATTCCTCTACTAGCTACTAACTCTAGGATGGACAATTTGTAAGGATGCTTACTATTTTTCTTAAATTGTAGTTTGTATTCCAGTTTCAAAAGAGAAATTAAAGTGTCTGGAATGCCAGTTCCCTTCTTGCCTTCTACAAAATGAGTTCTCCTCCATAGCAGAGACAGGTAATCATGCTGACATCTCTTGCTAATGTTTCAGTTCTGAACATAAAAGTTGCCTGCTCTAATTAGATTAGCCTGTGAAAGAACTCTTTGTTTCCCACATTGGTTTGGATAATAAGATTCTGAGCTGAAATTATTTACTCTTGTTACCGCTGGGGTCAGTGCTTGACGCAATTGGTCCCGCTATGAAAGGATTTCTATGCTAGGTTGGTGATGAATTTATGATGGAGGCTGCAGAGAGCTACTCTTTAGTGTTGAGGTGATGCTTTAATGGGGAACCTCTCCAGCTTGGGTGGAAAGGCAACTTTGGGGCCTTCTGTGACCACCTGGTGTCTGAAAGTAGAGTTCCAACTAGTTCCAGTGCGGGATGCCTTTGTGGCTGGGGGCCGGCCCAACTGACCATCAAAGTAGGTCATTGACTATGAGATAAAACTGATGAGAGGCAGTGTGATATAAGTTAGCCCCGGGCCTGAGGCAGAGGATCTGGATTCCAATTCCATCTCAGAGCCTTAAACTGTATAAATTACAGAAGTCAGTTACCATCTCTGAATTTCAGTCTCTTCTTCAAAATTAAAGGAGTTTGAATAGCTTCCTAAGACTTTCATTTTTTAAGAGGTTCCCAACTAAAGAAAAGGAAGAAAAGAGTAGAAATGAAATTATACAGAAGACAGCAAGGTTCAGAAGAAAGTATAGATAAAAAGGACAGTGTTGGTACTATCATGTTAAAATGTACATATACTTAAATATATGTGTACATATGCATATATGCACACATATATATTTATAGTTAAAAGAAGTTCCTTGCTCCAAACAAACAAAAAGTTTCCAGGTGCCTAAAAATCTACCATTAGGTATATATTCTTTTTTCATTAGTTTGTTTTATATTGTTCGTTCCCTATGGTCCTATTTTCAAATGGAAATTATGTCTGGAGGGCAAAAACATTAAGGTAAACTTTTTATATTTGAGAGAAGGGAATAAAAAATGGAATGGGCATCCTTTTAAGAATGCAAGCTCCTCATCATTGTTCAAGCAGGGACTGGATGAGCTCTGCCAAAGACATTGTATAGTTGTATCAAGTAGAAGTTCAAACTAATGATTCCTAAGATCCCTTTTGGCTCTGAAATTTTATAGTAAAATAAATAAAATAGATTCATCAAATGCTTCATGAAAAAAATGAAAACACTGCCCCTAAGACTGGGGAATATGGTTAAAGGGAGAAAAATAAAAAGGAAACAAAAATGGAAAATTGAGAAAGCTGCCAGAGAGTAAGCTTATCTATTGTTTCATTTTTACCAGGAACTGGCCATTACTATGGCTGGGCCAAGATGCCTAGCTTTGATTATGTTCAGCTCTCTTGGGTAAAGGCCATGGTGTACATAATTGATTCTGACCTTTGTCTCTGGGTGTTCATTCATAGCTACCACTCATCTCTTGTCCCTAACATCATTCCTTAGTGAGTCAGAGAAAAACATCCCCTCTCACTACTCCTTTCACGAAGTTACTTGTGAAGCTGACTACAAATGGCGGCCTGAGGAGATAACTCAGCATGGTCCTTTACCAGCAATCAGTCTACTGACTGTTCCCCTTTCTTGACAAATTTGCCATTGCACAGACGGTTGCCTTGACTCCACCTCTTCCTTCTCACCTCCATTATTTTAACATGATTACTGACAAATGATACACAGAACTAATAAGCCTACATAAGCTGAGCGTTGGATTTTACTCACTATATCTGGGATTTAGACACTTCCAACAGGCTGTCCAGTGGCATTAGTCTGTGTAGTAGCACACAGGTTTTCATACAGATGTTCTCAGCAGGAAGAAAACCTCCCCAAATAACAGTGATAATGGGAACAATGACTAAGAATTTGAGCTATTCTCTTTCACTGGTCACAAGCACACAAACAACAAATTTGAAAAAAAAAAACAGGGTGGCAGGGCATTCAAAATCAAATGAATCCCATTCATTTCAGAGATTTCTCTTCCTAAATTATTATATTTTAACATACAAATATATACTATATTCTATTGCCAATCCTTTTCTCTTGCAAATACTCTAGTTCTAAGATCCCAAGATTAGATATCTGATTGATGTCATGCTAGTCTGAAAAGTATGAAAGCCACCAGTAGTTTGAATGGGTTTGGGAAATGCAGTGGCAGTGGCCTGATTGCTGGACCTGAAGTTGGGAAGACCTGAATTAAAATCTGTACTATGTGACTCTGTATAAGTCACTGTACCTTCATGCCTCTGTTTCTCTCAGCTGTCAAATGAAAATGATAATAATGCCTACTTCCTAGGGCTGTTGTGAAGATAAATTGAGCTAATATTTGTATGAGAATTTTGCAGACCTTAAATCACCAAATAAAGGTTAGCTGTTGTTGCTATTGTTGTATTTATCTATTGTTGTATTTATGTGTGTGTGTGTACTTCATTTGCTTTACCACTCTCTGCAAAATCATGAATGACATCTTTCTATAAAGGTTAAAATAAAAATCAGTAATATTATACCATCCTTGTCCCGTATCTATAGGTACTAAGTGGAAACACAGGTGAATTGCTACATGCATCCACCTTTAAATTCTGAGGCTTTCAAAGCCATTCTCAGATTCATCCATCAAGGGACTAGGCAGACCCATCCCTTTAGCACCACAATAAAATGAAGGACATCAGGACCATTTGTCAAACAAAAGCAGCTGTGAGTTCCCAAGTGTACCAGAGGCTGAATTCATTTACCCAGAACATTTAAAAAATATACGCCCCAGCTCCTCTCCCCAATGTCCTTATTCCATCAAATAAAATATATTTAAAGTACATAAACATGTATTAAAAATATCCAGGCAAATACTCACAGCTAAATAATGTTCACCCAGATGCACATACACTTTTTATCGTTAGACATGTTTCCCATTCTACGTAGTGTATATTTCACTGAAAATACTCCCCAAGCAGCTGTTATCTCAATATTTTAACAATAGAATATTCTGTGCTCTACACATATAAATACTTGGAATAACCGGGCATTTTCCCAAAGAGCCAGCATATTTCCTTTCATTTTGCAAAATGATTAACTCTGTAAAGCTAGCCATGTGACCAGAGGCCAGAGGTAGGCTGGTTAGCAGAAAAGTTGCTTGAGAACTATCCTTTCGTTGTTTTTTTTTCTTTAAAGAATAAGGATATTGCAGTGAAAAAATTATTCCTCCAAACTCCTAATGAACAGGGCCCTATAAAATTCAGAGTAAAAAATGAGCCTTTGAGATCATCTAGTCCACTTTCCTCATTTTTTAAACGAAAGAAACAGAGGCCAGAATGTAGGAGAATGACTCCCCCAAGGTCATTCATTGAGAGGAATGAAGCTTCGACCCATGTTTACTAACTCTTTCTGCTCCATATTCTTCCTGTGTTCTCACAAGATTCCTTACATTTACAAAAGCCATGAAGCATCCTCTACAGAGGTTACCAAATATCAGAAAAATATATAGTTGGGGACATCCTTATCTCAAGGGTTTTGTTCTTCATCTCTTGGAGTTAAGTGGTACATTTATATTAGGACAATGATTTAATATCAAATATCCTACAGGACTCACATCCAGTGAGGTATGGTGGACAACAGACTCAACCTTGGAGTCAGGGAAGCCCCAGGTTCAAATTCCGACTCAAATACTTCTTATAGTTATAACCTTTAGCAAGGTTATTTAATGCCTCTGGTCTCTATTTCTTCATTTGTCAAATGATGGACCAGACTCCATGATGTCTAATGTGGCTTCTAACTAAATTTATAATCCTAGCACTCTGTGACTTTGAATCACTTAAACTTTCAACTCCTTAGAAGACCCTCAAACTAGAAATTGCAGATCAGTTGCTGATCTGCCTCAGTGGATGGAATTTCCACACTAGGAATTCTCTATACACCATCTCCTCCCCAACTCCTTTGAAACACAGGTCTCAACAACAACAACAACAAAATCCTCTACTGATCTAGCTACTGAACTACTGGAGAATACGAAGAAAACACAATCCATTGAATTAAGGTGTCTCCTATTGTATCTCTACATCTGTTTCTATCTCAAATGGGTTCATTTGGATTCATATTGGCACTCTCAGCTCCATAATGGGGCATGGTCTCTCAACTCACTTTTGGCTGTATCAATAGGGTATTGGTCACTGATGGTCTTTAATGGTTTCCCTCCCTTCTCCACCCTCCACCTTTCATCCCCCTTCTCTTTTCAGTTCATTTTTGCTCCTTTTACAGCTTTGCTCAAATTTGTCTCTGTGGCAAATTTACAACATACTCTGCTTGTCTCCACTATTTAAAGGCACAATATTCTCTACTGCACTGTAAAGCTTTCCCCGTTCTGCATGTTTTATTTCTCTGTTTGAGGACCTTTTATGAAATCAGCAGCTAGACGGAAGGAAATCATTTGCATACTTGGCTCCATACACCTGGAATTCCTTAATTTTAGGGATTAGCAAAATGAGTCTAATAAAAAGTCGAGGGCCTTGTTAATCAGCTCTGTAAACTCGCTTCATTAGCTGTTACTTGCTCCCAACCCTAGTACACATTTCAGGAAATTTATATTGTGCAGGTCAGTTATTACTATTTTATGAACTGATTTGTAATTTTATGTGACACAGTTTGTGTTTTTAGTGTTCCTGAAAGTTAAATAACTTCTCTCTCCCCCACTAGTACCCCCACTAGTACCAAGAAATATCTTGGGGCACAGAGTCCCCATGACTTTCTCTCAGTGAGGATATCCAAACAAACAAACAAAGAAACAAACAAACAAACAAACACATGGGCCTAGATGGATGTCTACATATGAGGATCGTTTTCTATACTATATAGTTTTCTTGGCAGGGGTGGTGATAGCCATGTTATAG
The DNA here is from genome assembly GCF_016433145.1 of Gracilinanus agilis. Taxonomy (NCBI): domain Eukaryota; kingdom Metazoa; phylum Chordata; class Mammalia; order Didelphimorphia; family Didelphidae; genus Gracilinanus; species Gracilinanus agilis. The sequence continues at coordinate 296,910,658 of NC_058131.1, read as the reverse complement.
AGAAAGTCACAGAATGTGAGGGAAGAGGCCAACTCATGCAGAAGGAGAAGCAGAAGTCCAAGCAGAAAACTCCATTTTCTCCCTTCTGACTGTTTTGTACTTAGTCTAGCTCCTTTAAAAAATAAGTTCTTTGAATGCTCTTGAATGCCTTTTTCAAGTACCCTACTCTGCATTCTTTAAGAAAAACTCCCAGACATTGCCAGAGCTCTGCTATGTCCAACGAACAATTCTTCTTAAGTATCAATGTGTATGTTAAATGGGAGAGGTAATAGAATAATGAATATATACATAATGAATTAATGAAGTTTCTTCTTCTGTAAAATGAAAAGATTCAACATAATTCCCTAAAGTAGGTCCCCTTCTAATTTTAAATTATAATTTTATGATTTATGTGTACATATTTTTCAGAAGATGATATTTATCTAGCATGGAGCTTTATATTTTCTAAGTGACTAATTAGATGTTAACCACTGTTTTTTTTCTTTATTCTTCTTAAATTTTTACCTTCTGTCTTAGAATTGACACTAGATATCCATTCCAAGGTGAAAGAATGGTAAGGGCTAAGGAACTGGCATTAAGTGACTTGCCCAGAGTAACACAGCTAGGAAATGTCTGAGGTCAAATTTGAACCCAGAACCTTCTATATCCAGGTCTAGCTTTAAATGATACAGATAAATCAGGACTAGCAAATGCTGCCATTGAGAAAAATTAGTCTGAAGGTCAATGACATAGCACTGAGGTCAAGTGGTTTAAATGAATTATCTACACTCATTATATTGAGTAATAAACAACAACAACTTTTCTCTGTGGACAGATATCTATATTTTATCACTTATAGAAACTTGACCTGAAACCAGGCATTTTAGAAAAGAAGTAAAACTCATCATTTTTGGTGAGAATAAATCTGGAAATAAGATCAGTAATGGTAAAAATACATGTTTATGTTGCCTTTCATTATTAAAAATAATTTTACTATACATTCTAACTCCTATTCCTTAAAACAGATCTTTGGGAGAGGCAGCATATTGTTGCTTCATTTTATAGACAAGTAAGGTAAAGACTAGAAAAGTTAAGGAACTTGCCTGAAGTCTCCAAACCAAGGAGCAGCCACATCAGGATTCATTTCTTTTAAGCTCTGTCTAATTTCAGGGCTAGAAGTTACCCAGAAAACCATCAAATCAAGCTAACATATAGTGTAGCTCATTTAATCTCATAATATTATGTACCAAGCATTATGCTAGCTGCCAGGATGCAGAAATAAGAATTAAACTATCCCTGCCCTCAAGAAGCTTACATTTTGTAGATGAGACAAATGAGATTAGAAATACAATGTGAACTAAGTTTCCCCAAGTCCAATATTTATTTATGAAGCGTCTTCTCCTGGCTCCAAGTCAATAATCTCTTCCCTAGACCACTCTGTTTAACATGAAATAGCATCAGAATGTATCTAGGAATCTCTTCTTTGATTTAGGCTGTCTGAGGGATGTACTATTTAACATTACCAATACTTTTCTAATTATTGTAAGAGAAATCTAAAAGTAACAATTATGAGAGACGTTTTGGATGCAAACATGATTGCTTTACAAAATTACATTGATAAGTCACTAATCTGAGAATCAGCAAGATTTTCCACCAAAATAGATTTCAACACATCTATAACTTGGTCTTAAAGACTTATGGAATTGCCTGAAGCACTTAGAAATAAGTGATGTAATCAAGGTCACACAGCTAATAATTGTTGACGTCCAGATATAAACCTGTGCCTTTGTGAATCTAAGACAAGCACACTCTTTATCCAATATGCCAACATTATATCTCATATCAAAATAGACTATATTTTTAAAGTAAAGTTCTTTGGCTTCTTTAGCTTATACATCACTTTGGCTAAAAGTCCTATGTATTCTGGGTTATTTTAGTTATCTGTTTGTCCTCCAAGAGATAGTGTGACCTGGAAGAGGTCTAGAACACTGGGCATGGAATTGGAAAGACATGAATTCAAGTCTGTCTCAAGTATTTACTAGTTCTGTGGCTCTTAGCAAGTCACTCACTCTCTCTGAATATCAGTTTCTTCATCCATAAACTGGAGATAATAATAGTACCCATTTTACAAAGTTGATGTGAAAATCAAATAAAATTATATATATGCAAATTCCTTGTAAACCCAACAGAGTTATCCAGATGTAAGCTATTTTTATTCCAGCTTAAGTTATGTAAGTGCAGACATAACAGAAGTAACAGCTTCTCCTTACTTATTTATGTAACTGGGCTTCCACCCAAACCTGATTTTTTTTTGCATGGTGTTTATGCATGACTCTGGATTGGTGGAGAGAATGCTGAGCATGATGGGACAATAAGTAAAGTGGTAGAGTTGCCACAAAAACATTGAAGACCAGAGATATTCTTTTCTTCAAGAATACTGCTTATGCTTCCAGACTCTCTTAGAAAACAATTGTAGACAAATTGAAAGAGAGAGAAAAACTTTGGAAAGGTGCAGACATACAGGGAAAGATGACTCCTGCTCAGGCTTAAGCACTCTAATGTGTCTGCAGTTTCCAAAGTCTGTCTGTCTGTCTGTCTGTCTGTCTGTCTGTCTGTCTGTCTGTCTGTCTCTCTCTCTCTCTCTCTCTCTCTCTCTGTCTGCCTTCCTCTTGTTCTGTCTTTTTCTGTTCATGTCTGGAGTCAGGTCCAAAAAAAATATGGAACCCCACTTGGCATTCTTCAAAGAAAAAAAAATCTCATCTTCAATGCTCTCATACCAGTACTCTGAACTTTACATGTCATGTTAAACTCAACATTCTCTCTACCAATCCAAAGACACGCATACACAATTCACAAAATGAACCAGACTTATATGAAAACTTGGGCACATTTATTGTAATTTCCAAATGGAAATGTTTTCCGGGAAGGGTGTGTTTTAAATTGGCACTGAAATCTCTCTGGTGCCATATTTGGAATGGGATTGAAATGTTGTGTGCTCATACTCTCCAAACACATACAAACACACACACACACACACACATGAAAAATGTTAACAGGAGGAAAAGCTAGCTAAGAGAATCCAATCTTTATTTATGTTCTCCCCTTTCCATATCAGCAGCCACTTGTCATCTCCTTTATACAAAGGGGAAGGAACCTCTGACTTCTCACATCAACACCTCCAACTCATGATAGCAAAACCTATCAAAACAAAACAAACAACAGGACTTAAGTCCCATGAGAAGATGTCATCCTGGCACAGGAAATCACAGCTTGATCATTAAAGTTAAGAAAGGACAAATGGTGGGGAGAAAAAAAGGAATGGGAATTGTGACGCCTCTAATGTTGGTAGTACAGGGCTTGAAATCAGGAAGACTCATGTTAGTGAGTTTGAATCCAGTCTCAGATACTTACTGTGTGACCATAAGCAAATCACTTAACCCTTTTTACCTTAAAATCCTCATCTATAAAAATGAGCCAGAGAAAGAAATGGAAAACAATTCTAAAGTTACCTAGCCAAATAAAGGACAGAATAGAACCAACTACTGACTATCATACATTTTACTAGGTACTGTAGCTTTGGTATAAGTGGAACTACTACTCTCTCTTTGCAGGTCATTTATTCTGATTCAGGAGAGGAAAATTATCTGTGCTTGAATTAATAAAATGGAATATCACTAAAAATATCCCAGAAACTAGTTTGAGATTCAACTGTTTCTGAATAGCATCTGAATTTTTTTAAAATAACCAAATGAATAGATTCAGCATTTAAGCTACTCTCTAGCCTAGGTGACATACAGCCTTAGCCTGGCATATTACAGAATAAGTAAAGATTTTGCTTCTGTTCTGTCGTGAGCTGAACAATAGTGATTTTTTTCAAAAAGGGCCAAAGTAGATGATGGTGGCCTCGTGACAAGACTGAGGTCAATGCCCCTTCTATTGATTTCAAAGCTTGTGGCCTATATCAATATTCACTAGGACAAGAGATGTTTTATTGAACACAGAGATTCAGCATCCCACACATTTCCATTATGAATCTGAAAATAAATAATAGTGCTATGTTGAAACCCAATCAGGTTTTACAATGATATCATCATTCTAGCTCTGGTAGCTCCAATCAGCCATATGCAATGTGTTCCTTGACTAACACCATCGTGTGAGATAAGATAGGATGGGATGGAGGGGTAGAACAAATTGGTGGACTTACTATGGCTCTGATTTTACTTCTAATAGCAACTTGGCCAAAGGACCAGAGATATCATGACCTCTATGTGTTTTAGATATCTTATTTCTCATTCTGTGAGAGACAATGTGGTATACTAGACAAAGAACTAGATTTGGAGACAGGAAGATAAAACCTGTGTGAATCCTGACTCATATACTTACTAGCTATTAGACCTTGAATAAGTTGTTTATCCCTTCTCAGCCTTGGGCTCATCATCTATAAAATGGAGATGATAATAATAATCCCTGAGTTGTAGGGTTGTTGTAAGGATCATGCAAAGTGCTTTGCAAACATGAAGTGTTATTTCAGTGTCAGCTATTATTGTTATCTACTAAGGGAATTAGAATAATTGAGTTTCAAGGGTCAGCCTCCTGTGTTGTGGGAATAAAAAGAAAACTGTGAATGCACTTTGAAAATATGAAAAAGAACTTATGTCCTCAAAGGTATTAAAATCATTAAAAGTAGTAAGAATGATCGACACTTTCACAATTTTAGATACATATCTTAATTAAGCCCCACAATAATCCAATGAGGCTTACATTATCAAATAGATAAGACAGTTAAAATTAAAAACAAATAAAACAAAAGTATCATCATTCCCATTTTATAAATGAGGAAGATGTGAACTCATGGCTTCTTCATAGTATAGCAACTTTACTATTCCACATTACCTCCTTCAATTTTGTAACTAAGAGGGGTTCTAAGGATATAATAATGTCCAGGGAAGAGAATTTAAACTTTAAAAACAATTTCCTTGCCTCAATTTTTAGAAAAAATATTTTAAAAAATTAAATGTCTGAAATTTATTATGATTTCTTTCTAGCCATGTACTAGTAAGGAAAACAATGTGCTTAAGTCTTTAAGAAATCAAGGAAAGGCTCATACCATAGAAATCAAAGGATACAGTTTGGCTTTTCTGGACCATAAACATAGCTTCCACTAGTGAGAGGAAACTGCCTTTGAAAGACTTTTGAAAACTTTCAATCCATACTCCTTCTCTTATGCCTTTCTCTCCCTAGCACTGGATAACTCCCTCTCTCTCAGGACTTAAGAGCTGACCAGCTAAAATGAGGTTAAAAACTTTAAGCATTTGGTGATTTGACAGTTGTTTATCTTTTTTGCCTTGAGGTAAATTATTTTTACTACACTTGGTATACTATTGATAGGTGCCAAAGAACAAGAACTTCAAAAACAACAACAAAACAAGAAAAAGAAAGACAAGAACAAGTACAAAGAAAAGAACAACAACAATAAAATAAAAGAAGGAAGAGAAGAAAGAGGAAAAGGAGGGTAGGATGAGCTAACATAATAAAAATGACCATTCTTCCCAAATTAATTTACCTATTTAGTGCCATACTTATCAAACTACCAAAAAACTTTTTTACTGAATTAGAAAAAAATTATAATAAAGTTCATTTGGAAGAACAAAAGATCAAGAATATCAAGGGAAATAATGAAAAAAATGTGAAGGAAGGTGGCCTAGCAGTACCAGATATTAAACTATACTATAAAGTAGCTGTCATCAAAACGATATGGTACTGGCTAAGAGACAGAAGGGAGGATTAATGGAATAGACTTGGGGTAAGTGACGTCAGCAAGACAGTGTATGATAAACCCAAAGAACCCAACTTTGGGGACAAAAATCCACTACTTGACAAAAACTGTTGGGAAAATTGAAAAACAATAAGGGAGAGATTAGGTTTAGATCAACATCTCACACCCTACACCAAGATAAATTCAGAATGGGTGAATTGCCTGAATATGAAGAAAGAAACTATAAGTAAATTAAATCAACACAAAATAGTATACTTGTCAGATATTTGGGAAAGGGAAAATTTTAAAACCAAGCAAGAGTTAGAAAAAAATTACAAAATTTAAAATAAATAATTTTGATTATATTAAATTAAGAAGGTTTTGTACAAACAAAAACAATGCAACCAAAATCAGAAGGGAAACAACAAACTGGGAAAAAATCTTTATAACAAAAAACTCTGACAGAGGTCTAATTACTCAAATATACAAGGAACTAAAACAATCATATTAAAAATCATGCCATTCCCCAATTGATAAATTGGCAAGGGACATGAATAGGCAAGTTTCAGATAAAGAAATCAAAAGTATCAATAAGCACATGAGAAAGTGTTCTAAATCTCTAATAATTAGAGAAATGCAAATCAAAGCAACTCTGAGGTACCACCTCACACCTAGCAGATAGGCTAAAATGAGAGAAGGGGAGAGTAATAAATGTTGGAGGGGATGTGGCATATTTGGACATTAATGCATTGCTGGTGGAGTTGTGAACTGATCCAACCATTCTGGATGGCAATTTGGAACTATGCCCAAAGAGCTCTAAAAGACTACCTGCCCTTTGAGTCAGCCATAGAATTGCTAGGATTGTACCCCAAAGAGATCATAGATAAAAAGACTTGTTCAAAAATATTTATAGCTGTGCTTTTTGTGGTGGCAAAAAAAAAATGGAAAATGAGGGTGTGTCCTTCAATTGGGGAATGGCTGAACAAATTGTGGTAAATGCTGGTGATGGAATAATATTGTGCTCAAAGGAATAATAAACTGGAGGAATTCCATGTGAATTGGAAAGACCTCCAGGAATTGATGCAGAGTGAAAGGAGCAGAGCCAGAAGAACATTGTACACAGAGACTGATACACTGTGGTAAAATCAAATGTAATAGACTTCTGTACTAGCAGTAATGCAATGACCCAGGACAATCTGGAGGGACTTATGGAACTACAGAAGTGGAAATACAGTAGAAAAACAATTGCTTGAACACATGGGTTGATGTGGACATGATTGGGGATGTAGATTCAAAACAACTATACCAATGTAACTATCAATAATATGGAAATAAGTCTTGATTGATGACACATGTTAAAACCAGTGGAAATGTGTGTTGGATACGGGGGGGGGGGGGAGAGGGGGTAAAGGGAAAGTAAAAAAATAAATCATGTAACCATGGAAAAATTTTCTAAAAAAAATATTTAAATCAAAAAAAAGAAAGAAAGAGGAAGAGGAGGAGGGGGAGAAGAAGAAGGAGGAAAAAGCAGAGGAAGAAGAAGAAGGATGAGGAAGAAGAAGAAGAGGAGAAGGAGGAGAAGGAGAAGAAGAATCAGAAGAATCAAAAGGAGAATCAAAGGAATGAAAAAAACTCATCTATGATTCAATCAATCAGACCTAAGTTCAAATCCTACTTCAGACACTTCCTCACTTTGTGGCCCTGGGTAAGTTACTTAACCCCTTAGTCTTTGTTTCCTCCTCTGTGAAAGAGGATAATAACAGCACCTATTTTAGGTTGTGAGATTCGAATTAGATAATATTTGTAAAGTGCTTTGCAAATCTGAAAATGCTACATGAGTTATTTGTCATTATAATTAATATTTTTTCTAACCCTTACTTTCTCAGTTAGTAACAACTCTAAGACAGAAGGGAAAGGACTAGGCAATCGGGGTTAAATGACTTGCCCAGGGTCACATACCTAGGACTTCTCTGAAACCAAATTTAAATCTAAGTCCTAGCACTCCACACCTGGAGCTCTATCCACTCTGCCATTTAGCTGCTCCTGTAATTAGAGTTATTGTCCTTACTATCATTGTCATCAGCATCATCAATATAGGGAAGTCCCAGTGAGGAACTTCCTCTACTGATCTACACCTGCACTGAATTTTTTTTAAACCTTTACTGCCTGTTTTAGAATCAATATTAAATATCAGTTCCAAGGCAGGAGATCACTAAGGACTCAGCAACTAACGTTAAGAGATTTGCTCAGCTGGGAAGTGTCTAAGGCTAGATTTGAACACAGTTCTCCTGTCTCCAGGCCTGGGTCTCTCTCCACAGAGCCACCTCTATATTAAATGTAAAGAGTTATATGTTAAATTATTCACTTAGAATTACATAGCCAGTCTTATAAATAGAGCTTGAACCTAAGTCTTCTAGACACTGAAGTCAGTTTTCTATCCATTATGTGTCGTGGTGGCTCAGCTTAGCATCTTGAAATAAAATGTCATCCAAAACATTTTGAAAAATGTCCTAATCATTCCCCTCCACCCACTCCTTATTTCAAACAAAGTGAACTACCTTCTGCCCACTGAATGTGGCTTGAGTTTTAAGGCCTCTGTGAATTGCCCAGGGCTATCCCCCTTGTTAGAAATATTCTTTCTCCATATCATCAACCACTGAACTACCATCCAGCTTTTGATGTCCAAGTCAAATGCTACTTATTCCATGAAGCTTTCCCTGATTCTACTTTCCTCTGGGTAATGATCTCTACTTTACTCCCCTTCTTCCCCAAACTTACCTAGCAATTTGTTTTATTTATTATATGATATTATATGATATCAACATATTTATCTTTTAATATCATAAATATACAAAATTTCTCTTTTAAAATTAAAATAAGTAGCAAGTTAAAGTTTGTGAAAAGAATGTGAGAGCCAGCAGATGACACATAACAACTACAAATGTAGAGTCATCTTAACATTGAACTATATATATATATATATACACATATATATATATACATATATATATCTTATGAGCAAATGCATAATCCAAATTTTCAATACAGTATTGTAAACACCCCATAAAAGGAAAAGAAAAAAATTTAGACTTCTCTGAGGCAAAAGAATAGCCAAAAAAAGAATAGCCAAAAATAAGGATTTTCCAGATCATGGGGGTACCACATCCCTATACTCTGTGATATGGAAGAGATACTCATATTTACTTAAATTTTTGAAAAGTCCTTTAGATAGGTTATCTCATTTGATCCTCACTACAACCTTATGTGGTAAGTTCATTTATTATCTTCATTGTACACATGAAGCAAATGAGCCTGAGAAAAGCTAAGGAACTTGTCTCTGATTACATAGCTAGTATCTGAGACAGGATTTGAATTAGATCTTCCCCACTCCAAGGCCATCATGTTAGCCACTGTGCCTTCTAGTTGTCTCTACAGCCCAGAACTACAAACCTGTGATATGCTTTTTTTCTTCATGGACTGTCATTTTATTTAAGGGACATAGCTATTTTACCCACTCATTTTCTCTACTATTCACAACCTAAATGACTTTTGGCTAGATACTTCTCCCTTCTGGGAGAAGTGTCTATTTATTCACATAGAAAGGCTTACTTTACTTATATAAAAAAGAAGAAAGGGAGTAGACGATATCCAAGGCCCATTCCAACTATAAATTCTATGATCTTGATGATTTAGAAATATAGATTTTAGCAGATTAAGATTTATAATGTTTTACTATAGCAAATGTAATGATATAATGAATATAATGAAATAAAATAGCATTATGAAGATTATTGCTCTTTTAACAATCATTCAAGCAATAAACTGTTTAATTGGTGTTTATTGAGTGACTAACTGAATGATCGCAATGACAATGAAGGTCATGATAGCAGTATTCTTTGGCTTTACAGAAACAAAGGATTCATTATCTCATTTGATTTGCTTAAGAATCCTATAAGGTAGTGTGTCATTATGCCCCAGGTGTTATTATCCCCATTTTAAAAGTGAGCCAATTAAAGCCAAGAAGGGGAAAGTAACTTGCCCAAGGTAATATTTAATAAGTATCAGAGACAAGTGCCAAAATCAGATCTTCTCACTTTCAGACTAGGACTCAAAAACAAATGATTAAACATGAAAAGACCCCATTACCCTGTGGCAATTAAATTTTAATCGTTTGACTAAAATATATGAAAATTATAAATGATATCTTAGTTGCCAATTTAAAGTACTTTGCTCAAAGTCAAATGACTTTTAATAACTTTTATTTACAAAGGAGGTGGAAAGAGTGAAAGGAGAGAAGTACATAAAGGTAGAAAAGACATTTAGCCTATCTATTTAAATATTTCTCAGGTGCTCAACTCAGCCAGGGCCTAGTGACCTTCAGCTGGAATTAAATTCTCTCCAAAAGATAGGAAAGGAAAGCCAGCTATTCACTCACCCACGTTCCCTCCAAGAGGTAGATGAAGACTATGGCTCAAACTGAAGATAACTCCTGAGGCCAACTTTCTTCTTGAAGCAACTTTCTTACTGAAGCCATTTCCTTCTTGAAGCTGCTCCCTTACCCCCAGAAATTCAAGGCCTTTTATGGTGGCTTCTTGTCCCTTCCCCTTTTCACAGGGGCCAATCAAACAGTTTCCAAATTGCCTAGACACTGCCAAAGGGGGCAGTGTCTGTGAGATCTACTTCTCACCTTCTGGAGGGGTAAATTCTCATCAAAAAGGTTCACAGATTCCTGGCTGATTGAGTTTCTGACAGTGTGAATTCTCTAAGGGGTTTGTAATTCTTCCACCTAGTTCAAGGTTTTGTTGATTCAATAAAAAAGTTAGTCAAAGGAGAGTTAATCCTGTCTTCACAATCTAGTGAGGTACTAAGTAAGGGTACTTAAGTTATTTTAAACCAAAGTGTTAACTTCAACTAGGAAAAGAGAATAAAGGATTCTCTTTTTATAAATATAAACTCAGAATAGACAAAGAGAACCAAGAATTTCCTTACACAACCCCAAAGTCTTTGGGAAAAAGCCACTTATGACTTTCATCTAATGCATTTCATTCAAAGAATGATGTAGTCATGAGTCCTGCCCACAAGGCACTCACAGTCTAAGAAAAGTCACTACTCATACCACAGAAGACAAAGTTACCTGATCCAAGCAGGTCCCTTACTGTCTATTTACTCACATTATGTCACCTGTCCTCAGAAGCATTTTGATGCTCACCATTATTTTTCTTAGACTGTTTACATTTCTCCAATTCACTTTTGTTTGGAAACTCTTACATGACCAAAATAAAACAAACAAACAAATGGTCCACAGCACTGTTTTCCAGCTCAAACACAGCCATCCACTGTTGATTTAATAGCAATAAGCCATCTTCAGCAAAGAAGACAAATTCTTGGTGATATAAAATAAAATTTAAAAATTGTGCAGGCTCAGAAGCCTAAAGTAGGTCTGTTAAATCAGCTGTTTATGTACAGAATAAATCAGTTGAGCATGATTTTGCATGGCATCAAGACACCCTTTTCTCTGCCCCATTGGGGGATAGCTACATGCTCCCTGAATACGAATAGACAGGACCTATCAACCAAGCCTACAATGTGCCAGAATACAACTACAAAAAGATTGGGAGCCAGGGATGCCCTGACTGAAAACAAAGTTCCTCCCTTTCTAGCTCAGGTCCTCAGTTCTCAACCCAGAAAAGAGTAGGATGTTAGGTTTTATGGTCTGGCCTTTGGAAAATAAAACCTTCCCAAAGCATGAAGCATCCGGCTCCTTCCTTTCTTTCCCAACATCTTGCTACTAACTAGGTTGGCCACAGACAGAATTTTGCCAAGGGCCAAAAAAGCATAATTAGATAAAAGCCTGAGATGTGTGAGGGACCTGAGGGGCCAATGAATTCAATCCCCTTATTTTACAGATGGAGGACTTAAAGGCCAATTATGTTGGGTGACTTACCTAAAGTAACACAGGTGAAAGATTCTAATACAGGTTGTATAACTCTAACTTCAATTCCCTTTCTATTTAAAAAAAAGGAGGGGAGCAGTGTGGCCAAATGAGAGTGGTATTGATGTTCTTGTCTCACAGGTATCATGACTTGACTTGGTATCACATCTATTCTTGTGGATGATTTCCATGTGTTCCCCTGAATCAGATGAGAAATTCAAAGATCTACTAGCCCCCCCCATACAAGAATCTGATAAATGACCATTTGTTTCAGTGTTGATCTTCAGTTGCAACCTTGTTTCAGTCTAGATCATACACCATATCCCTAATGACTTGGATTTCATTTTAAGATTAAGATTTCATTTCACTTCTGTATCCTATCTCCTTTGAAGGATCTAGCTGCCTCAATAAATATGGAAATTCCAGATATCACCACACAAATAAAGTGAGGGGAGAAGGGAAAGATGGAGGATCAAGTTGATTATGAAGTCTAGAAAATTCAAGTAATCAACTTGGACTTTTATTGAACATTCTCTCACAAAACAATTTTATTTCTTATACTAAATTCCATTTTAATAGAAAACATAATAGCCTTTGACCTCAAAGGTCATGATAATGATAATAATAACAACTAACATTTATATAGTACTTTAAGATTTGCAGAGTACTGAAGATGTCAAATTAGAGGCAATCCAGCTGAACTCTCTCAGCATTCCATTCCAAACAATTTTTAAATAATCCCTTAAATCAAATTTTGGAGTAGCAAGAGCCAACAAAAGGTTAAGGTGAGACATTGTTCCAACCCAAGAAAGCTTAGGAGGTCAGCAGGACAAGCTTGTGACATTGGAATAGAATCCTGTTTAGAGCCTACACATGTGACAGCAAGAACATTTTCTATAATAGCAGCAACAGCTTCAGAAGTTCTCAACCTCTCAGAAATGGTAAGGGCATCAGACAACTGGTCAGAAAGAGAATATGAGGACCCTTTTCTGGAACTGGGTAGAGCTGGCATTGATTGGCAACTCTATTGTCCATATGCAGTTCTGTGTCATACTTCTAGGATAGAGAGGAGTACTGGGGTTTAGTCAAATGGAGCTCTAGTCATAATTCCAAGACAAAAAGGTTATTTGGGATAAAGGTTTTTGGGATAAACTCACCTTGCCTAGTAAGGAATGCCCAACTCTAGTGTAAAGTTCAAAAAGAATAACTAATCTGAAAAATTAAAAAAAATGACAAAAAAGAGAATGTGGCCATAAAAACTACTACAATGGCAGAAAAGACTAAGATATAAACTCAGACAACAATATGGAATAAAGAACAAACAAAGCCTAAAAGAAAAGTGCTAAATGGACACAAGTTTAAGAAAATTCCTGAGTGTCTTTTGTTTATAAAGATAAGTAGTATAGGAAAAATGGGAATGAGAATTATGCAAGAAAATTATGAAAAGAAAATATATAGCTTAGCAAGAGGGACACACACTCATACACCCAAACAATAAAGATAAAACCTTAAAAAAGAAAATTGGCTAAATGGTACAAAAATTTACTGTAGAGAACAAATCTTAAAAACACAGAAAATGTCCAATGCAAAAAGGAAGTACAAAATCTCACAGAAGAAAATAATTTCTTAAAAATTAGAATTGGGAAAATGGGAGCTAATGACATGACATCAAAAAACAATAAAAGAAGTAAAAAGAATGAAAAAATAGAAAAATATGTGAAACATCTCATGGGGAAAAACTGACCTGGAAAATAGCTCACAGAGAGATAATTTAAGAATTATTGGACTCCCTATAGGCCATGATTTTTAAAAAATAATTGAGGTACCATAATTCAAGAAATTATCCAGGAAAACTGCCATGATATCCTAGCACCAGAAGGTAAAATGGAAATTGAAAGAATCCAACAATCACCTCCTGAAAGAAATCCCCAAATCAAAGTTCCCAGGAATATTATAGCCAAATTTCAAAGCTAATAGGTCAAAATTAATATAATTTAAGCAGTCAGAAAGAAATCATTCAAATTCCATGTAGTCATAATCAGAATCACATAAGACTGAACAGTTTCTATGTTAAAAGGGAATATGACATTCTAGAAAGTTTAGGAGCTAGGATTATAGCCAAAAATAATCTACCCAGTAAAATTAAAGATATTCCCTTAGGGGGAGAGGCAGTATATAGATATTTAATGAAATTGAGGATGTCCAAGCATTCCTGATGAAAAGAACAGACTGGAATAGAAAATATAACATTTAAACTCAAGACTGAAGAGAAGCATAAGAGATAATCATGAAATAGTAATCATGAGGATCTCAATAAAGATTAGCTATTTACATTGTTTATGTAACTCTTAGGAACTTTATCATTATTGGGGCAGTTAAAAGGATTTTACAAAGACAAAGGACATGGATGTGAGTTGATGATGTTGGTATGATCCCACCCTACCCTTTCTCCTCCAAAAAAGAATGAATAAAAAAGAGATGTTCTTTGGGAAAAGGGGGAAGGGAGAGGTAGAGGAGGGGGATTTTTCTTACATAAAAGACATGTGCAAAAAAGAACATTTATACTGAAGGGGAAATAAAAGGGTCAGGCAATGTTTGAACTTCACTCTGTATCAAAGAAGGAATATATCTTTGTTTCTGTGATGATGCACATGTGTGCATGCACACATATACACAGAGTTGTGGATAGAAATATAACTTAGGATACTAATAAGCAACATAGAAGGAGAAGAGACAAGCAAAAGGGGTGGGCAGTAGAGGTGGGAAAGAACAGATTAAAGGAGGTAGTGGTTAGAAGGAATATGGACTTTTTTTTTTCATTTAAAGACAGCCCTAGGCAAGGTTAATTAAGCAATACATAGGAAAATGTGGTTTGGGAGTAGAGGACTATTGACTAAAAGAAACTTACATGTAAATTTTTTCTTTAAGAAGAAAGCTAGTAAACACTAGAACACAAACCATTTAAACAGTTAGAATAAATAAAATAGGAAACTAGGATTTAGAGGAGTGACAGGATAAAAAAAAGAGAAAGAAGAAATAGAAGAAAAGGAGATCTAGGGAAATACACAGTTTCTAATCATAACTGTGAATATGAATAGTATGAGCTCAACCATAAAACAGAAGTAGATAGCAGAATGCATTAGAAAAGAGATACATAATATTTTGTTTATAAGAAACACATTCAAAACAGAAGGACACACCCAGAGTTAAAATAAAGGGCTGCTGCTGAATCTAATAAACTTCAATTGAAAAAAGGCAGGGGTAGCAATCATGACCTTAGATAAAACAAAAGCAAAAATAGGCCTAATTAAAAGAGATAATCAAGGAAATTACATTTTAAACTGTGCATACCCTTTGACCCAGCAATAATACTTCTAGATCTGTATTCCAAGGAGATCAAAGATAGGGGAAAAGTACCTGTGGGTACAAAAATGTTTATGGCAGTTCTTTTTATGTGGTAGTAAAGAATTGGAAACTGAAGGGTTGTCCCATCAAGAGGGGAATGGCTGAACAAATTGTGGTATATGATTGTAATTGAATATTATTGTGCCATAAGAAATGATGAACAGGACAATCACACACACACACACACACACACACACACACACACACACACACACAAAGAAAAACCTTGAAAGACATATAGGAAGTGATGCAAAGTGAAATGTGTAGAATCAGGAGAACATTATACAGAGTAGCAAGATAAGCTGTGAATGACTTAGCTATTATCAGCAATGCAAGAATTCAAGACAACTCCAAGGGACTCATAACAAAAAAGACTATCCACCACCATTGAAGGAACTGATGGAGGTCTAATGCAGATTGAAGCATACCATTCTTCATTTTATTTCCTTCATTAATTTTTCTCTAGTATAAGCAATGTGTGTCTTTTTAATAGCAGGACAAACATGGAAATATGTATTCCATGATAGGACATGTGCCACTGGAAGAGAAGGGGAGAAGATGAATTATGAAATGTCAGAAAACAATTATTAAAACAGTATCTCTCTGGGGCAGCTGGGTAGCTCAGTGGAATGAGAGCCAGGCCTAGAGACTGGAGGTCCTAGTTTCAAATCTAGCCTCACACACTACCCAGCTGTATGACCCTGGGCAAGTGAGTTAACTCCCGTTGCCTAACTCTTATTACCCTTCTGCCTCGGAACCAATACACAGTATTGATTTAAAGATGGAAGGAAAGAGTTAAAAAAAACTATCTACATGTAATCTGGAAAATATATATAAAATTTAAAAAGAAAAGAAACTACATTTTTCTAAAAGGCACCAAATACAGTAATTTTTTTTAATTTAGAGCAGTTTTCTCTGATAAAGGTCTTATTTCCCAAATTTATACCGAGTATAGAGCTGAGTTAAATTTGTAAAAATCAGAGCCACTCCCCACTTGCTAAATGGTTAAAGGTTATAAACAGGAAGTTTTCAGAAGAAATCAAAATTATCTATAATCATATAAAATGCTCTAAAGCATTATTGATTAAAGAAGGCAAATTAAAACAACTCTGAGGTAACAACTCACACCTATCAGAAATAATGATAAATGTTGGAAGTATGAGTGGAAAATAACTACTTAACTTCTAGTGAAGTAATGAACTCTTCCACCATTCTGGAGAACGATTTGGAACAAAGCCTTTCAAAGGGTTATAAAACTGAGCATACTCTTTGACCCAGCAATGCCACTACCAGGTCTGCATCCCAGAGAGATCAAAGAAAAAGAAAAAGGACCTACATATACTAAAATATTGTAACTTTTAGGAGTGACAAAGAATTGGAAATTGAAAGAATGCCCTCTGGGAAATGCCTGAACAAGGCCTTGTGGCATATGATTATGATGGCATATATCACTGTGGGAAATGATTAGAGAGGTGGTTTCAGAAAAACATAGCAAGACATATCAACTGATGTTAAGATGAAAGATTTGACAATTCTGAACAGTATAATGATCAAGATAATTCCAAAGGATTCATGATGAAAAAATGCTATCTACCTCCAGAGAAAGAACTGATGAACTCTGAGTACAAACTGAAACATAATATTCTCATTTTATTTTTCTTGCTTTTTTTTTACAAATGGCCAATATGGGAATATGTTTTGAATGATTTCACATGCTATTGCTTGCCTCCTCAGTGGGTGTGAGAGGGGCAGAAAGGGAGAGAGAATTGTAACTCAAAATTTAAAAAGGAAAAAATTTAAAAATAAATAGTAATTTAAAAAATAAAAAAATGTGGTCCCTTAAACTAAAAAAAAAAAAAAAAAGATTTACTGAATATTTTACAAATATTGTCTTTGTTGGTTTTCACAACAACCCTTTGAAACAGATGTTGTTGTTAACCTCATTTTATAACTGAGGAAACTCAGGTTGAGAGAGATTAAATAAATTACCCAGATCCACAAGCTAGTAGATGTAGAGAATTCAAACTCAATTCTTCCCAGATAAAAAAATTCTTATACCTTTTCTCTAGGCAAAATAATTGCTAGGAGCTCCAAAATAATTTTTTTCCCAGTGGGGGTAGGGAGTAGAGGGGTGGTGGTATTGTTTTGTTTACTTTGGTTTTGACTTTTAACAGTCTATTGATGGAGAAGTTGTAAGTAAGCAACCAGTTTCCCTGCCCTCAAGGAGCATATCAGCTCATTAAGGTCACAAAATGAACACACTGAAACAATTAGAGAATAATTAAGTGCTAAACTGTGTGGTACTAAGTATACTTCCCCAGAGCCTAGAGTCAAATAAAGCTGCTTGTCTAAGGGGTCTTTTTTCAAGGTGTGCCTGTGTTGTCCCAGATTTCCTTTTGACCCTGCTGGCTCCACCTCAGCTGGCAAGGCTTTCCATCTTTAGGATTTGCTTTTCAAAGTTTGGCAGGAACCAGGTTGCTGTCATTCTAGATCTCTCCCACTGGAGGGAACCTCCCTCTAGAATAGTATGATTAGAAAGAGAGCCTGCCATCGACAATTAGAATTCTACAACAGTATCTGAAAGTAGCTTCTGCCTTACAACTTTTACAATTACTGTATGAAGGCAAAGTGCCACAGGGTTTGCTCACTCGGAATAAAACTGCAGTGTGTAATACTGGAAAGAGTATTGGATTTGGAGACAAAAATCATGAATTCCTATCCCAGGTCCACTCTGCATAAGCTACTCAGTTTCCTCATTTGTAAAACAAAGGAGTTGGACTAGATGACCTCTAATATCACTTTTAGTTCCAAATTCTATGATAATTTTATTTCTTGAATTCTTAGTTGATAAAAAGGACTGCAATTTTATTCTGCAATTTTAAAATCTAAGGCAAGCTAATGTTCATTTTAGTGTAGGTCTCATCATCACAGCTAAAGATTTCAGAGAGCCACTGGCACAAGGCAAGAAGCAATCTCTGTGATAGACCAGTGGGAAAGCACACATCACTTCTCTGCATTCTTTCCTTGTCTGGCAAGAAAGGGTTATTTATTTGGATAGATAAAGATATGGACTTTCATCCCATCGGTCCACAGTGCAAAACCCAATACTTCCAACCCTATTCCTCCCTCCTCAAGAGAATGGGCCCCTTCTCTCCTAGTAGATTTGGCAAAGAATATTTTATTTGTGTCTTTGTATTCCAGCACCTAATAAAATATCTTGAATATAGTTGAAGATTAATGAGTGTTTTCTGAAGATATATATTGAATTTGAGGATGGAAATTTTGATAGGAAAAACATAATTATTGGATATTTCTTTCTTCTGCTGAGTTTTCTGACATAAGTGACTGATCCAGCCTCTTTTTTTTCCCTCAGTCCATCTCTAGGCAAAATGAGGATGATTCTATATTGAACATGAAGGATGGAAAAAAAGTGAGGAGTAGTGAGAGGAATGAAAAGTCCTGTTACAACCAATGGGTGGATGATGCAGAATTCTCTCACATTTAAGGAAAAGAAAAAACGAATTTTGCAACATTTAGAGCTCTCCTAATTTGGAATGGGAGACTTCTGAAAGTCATTTATTTCCCTTTACTGGACATAAAAAGCAGAGAAATTTGAAGACCACTTTTCAGAGATACTATAGTCTCATTCAGTGGTGGAAAGTGGAAAAGATGTCTTCAGAGGTCCCTTCCAGCTCTGAGAGTTGTCTGTGAATCTGTGAATAGCTGCCTCTAACATATTTGAAGCAGAGGAATTGAAAAGACAGTCTTATAATGGAGGGGACTAAAGAGGAATAATGAAAGGTAATGTAGAGAGACCAAAAATCTTTCAGTTTGGGGAAACCATAAGAAGACCATGGTGGAAATTCACCCCTAAGAAGAAGTTTGAGTGGGAGAGAGGAGGAAAAAGATGGTGGATATGCCAAACTAACAGCAGTCTTTTCATTCTCCCATTTGGCTCTCCCCTTCTAGAAGAAAATTAAATCCTGCTGTAATCATATTCATTGTATCAATTTACATATACATCATGTTTTATAGGATCCCTTGAGTGAGGTAATTAATACGCTATGTTCTTCAATTATGTGTTCCATTCTTCTCTTCCTGTTGGCATTCTTACACAAAGCACCTTCCCCTTGGCTGGGAGCCTTCCCGTACTTACTGCTGGGTGTGTGGAGGATGGATTTGTGTGGTCCCCAACTGCTGTCATTTGGGTCCGGTCTGCCGAAATCCACACCCCTAAACACGCACACACAATTTTTTATATTGGAAAGTCACCATTATAACATTCTCATTCTCCTTTATCCTTCTCAACTCACTCGCGCGCCCGCGCGCGCGCACACACACACACACACACACACACAGACACACAGACACACACACAGACACACACACACACACACACACACACACACACACGAAGGGGAAAGGGTATTGTGGGTGCTAGGTGAACAGAGAGCAGACAGTGGGCATGGAAGTATTTAAAAACCGGCAAAGCCTTACTCAGCCTTGCAAATAGCAAGAGATTTTACTGGGTTGATTTAACTTACAATATATTTCAGTGTCTTTGCTCCTCTGGTGAAGAGTGAGTGGTATAAGGCAGGCAGCCAAAATAATGTTTTAGCGGGCTAGAAGATCCCGGGACTTCTTTTCCAAAGTTTCCTTTACCTTAAGAATCAGTCAATAACAGCAGCAACAACAATAATAAAATTCACTAGCTCCTGCAGTCTGTGAAGTCAGGGAGGGCGGGCAGAGAAAGGTCTGGCCTCCCCTGCTTCAGTCAGCCTTCTGATGTCTGGCCGAGATACAGTGCTCAAAATTCATTCACCATCCTAAAGGGAGAATTCCCAGGCTTGGGCAAAAGAGGTCCCTAAGAAGTAATGTGTAAAGAGACTGCCAAATTTGGAATCAGAGAACTTAGAGTTCACATCCTAAATTGGCTTACTCTCTCTGTGACTCGGAGGGAATCACTTCTTTCTCTGGGTCTCAGTTTCTTCATTTGTCCAATGAGGACGTTGGACTTAGTGACTCCTTAGTGACCTTCTAGTTCTAGATCTATGGTCTTAAGTTCAGAAAAATGCTCCAGTGCTTGGGATTTAACCAACAAGGCAGAGCAAGCAACATTTCTTGGACCCTCCTGCTGTACCTTCTCAAAATCCATGGGTAGCTCATTCCCCAGGCTTTTTACTTCCAATTAGTCAACCAAGTAAATCCATGCAACTAAATATAGGTGGCAGATGCACGGAGGGAGAGAGGGAAATGCTTTAATCGTTTAAGCAATATTTCTTTATAAATTTTCGAATTTCACTTCCCCAAATCTTGCACTGAATTTTGTCAGTTTATAAATTTGCACTACAGCTTGGCACTGGGAAAGGGAGAAGGGGGTGGGGGTGGGGGGCTGGGAATCCAACCTAGGGGCGTTTTCCTCATAGACACTGAAAAATAAAGACCATTAGCAAAAAAAAAAAAAAAAAGTATAATTAAATTAAAATGCTAGCTTGCCAAGAAGCTCAGCAAATGGGAAATATATCAAACTGTGATAATACAAATGGGCTATTTCTCAAGGTGTGAGAATGTCAATGGGATAAACTCAGATAATTTGCTGACTCTTTATGCCTCAGGAAGGTAGAGTCCTAGCTTAAAAATAAATTAGCAGGAGAACACATGTACACATAACAACATATTATTTGTACGATTGCTAACCATATTAGCTCAGCCACCATTAGGGCCCCAGGAATTCAAGTGAAAAAAAAAAATCACCTTTCAAAACATTCTACTTTTTGATAAGGGCATTTCCCTCCTCCACCCATCTCAAACTCCCCACAGAAATACTGTCTTGATTTTTTAATTTTATTAGCCACAGGATGCACTTTCCCAGGTCCATTCCGACTGATTTATTTTGAAAGCACATTTGCCAGTTAAGTTTAACACACCCGCTTAACGATGGGCCCCAGCGTCCTTTTCTCAAAACAATCTCATAATGGCTTCATAGTTCTTGGTAGAATATTGAAAATTACTTTTGGCATGCAAGTTCATTTTGTTAATTCCTCTTTTAGTGCGCAAATAACCTTTGAAAACCGGCCTCAAGGTGTTTATGTGTCAGGACAGTATCAAAAATTATTCAATGGCCAAGTCACATGTCAACACTTCAGAGCTCCAGGCTTGGGGCTGACCCATTTTCACGGCTTTGCTGCCCCCTAGTGTGCAAAACACCCTAGAACATGTCTAACTTGTTTAGCATGCAGCAGCAATATCACACACCAGTGAGATACTGGGAGCATTAATTCCTGGTCCTTTCAAGTTTAAAAGTGGTAAATTATACACAACAAGAAAAAGGGGAAATACCTAGATAAAGTCTTTTTCGAGATAAATAAGTGGAAAAAAAGATTATGCACTGTTTCCCTCATGCCAGTCATTTTTAAAAGAAAAACACCTGTTTACATGATGAGATCATATCCAAATTCAAAAATGGGTGAGTCACCAAATGTGTCATTGCTCTTTAGTATTCCTTCATTTAAAATGTATTGAAGTTAGAAAGAATTTGAGTAACCGTTAATGTGGTACAAAAGAAGGGAATATGTCTCCCTATAGCATCAAAGGCAAAGGACACAAAGGACTTAGAGTTGAAAAGGAAATTTTTTTTGGTAGTAAAGGTATATCTTTATTTTAAAGATCACAATGATAATAGCTTGTATTTAGTAATAACTTTAAGCCATGCAAAATGTTTTACTGTTATTATATCAATTTTATTCTCATAACTTTGAGAGGTCAAGGCTATTTTTATCTCCATTTCATTTTATTTTATTATTTTTATTTATTTATATTTTTCCACATTTACATGATTCATGATTTTTTCCCAACCCTCTTCCATCCCCACCCCCAAAGCTGACAAGCAGTTCCATTGGGTCATAAATGTATCATTGTTCAAAACCTATATCCATGTGATTCATATTTGCTGTTGAGTGATCTTTTAACATCAAAACCCTAATCATATCCCCATCAAACCATGTGATGGTTCATATGTTTTTCTTTTGCCTCTCTGTTCCTACAGTTCTTTCTCTGGATGTGAATAGTGGTCTTTCTCATAAGTTCCTCTGGATTGTCCTGAGTCATTGTATTGTTGCTAGTAGAAAAGTCTATCACGTTCGATTGTGCCACAATGTTCTCTGTACAATGTTCTCCTGGTTCTGCTCCTTTCACTCTGCATCAACTTCTGGAGGTCTTTCTAGTTCATATGGAATTCCTCCATTTCTTTATTACTTTCAGCACAATAGTAATCCATCACCATCATATACCAGAATTTGTTCAGCCATTCTCCAATTGATGGACATCCCCTCATTTTCCAATTTTTTTTTGCCACCACAAAGAGTACAGCTACAAATATTTTTGTACAAGTCTTTTTCTTTATTATCTCTTTGAGGTACAAACCCAGAAGTGGTATGGCTGGGTCAAAGGGTAGATATTCTTTTAAAGCCCTTTGAGCATAGTTCCAACTTGCCCTCCAGAATGGTTGGACCAATTCACAACTCCACCAGCAGTGTATTAGTGTCCCAATTTTGCCACATCCTCTCCAACATTTATCACTTTCCTTTGCTGCCATATTAGCCAGTCTGCTAGGTGTGAGATTGCACCTCAGAGTTGTTTTAATTTGCATTTCTCTAATCGGGAGGGAATTAGAGTACCATGTGTTTATTGATAGTTTTGATTTTTTCATGTGAAAAACTACCTATTCATGCCCCTTGACCATTTGTCAATTGGGGAATTGCTTGATTTTTTTGTAAATTTGACTTAGTTCCTTATATATTGGGGAAATTAAAGCTTTGTCAGAAAATTTTGTTATAAAAATTTTCCCCAGTTCGTTGCTTTCCTTCTAATTTTGGTTGCATTGGTTTTGTTTGTAAAAAACCTTTTTAATTTGATATGATCAAAGTTATTCATTTTACATTTTGTAATGTTCTCTATCTCTTGCTTTATCTTAAGTTTTTTCCTTTCCCACAGATCTGACAGGTATACTATTCTATGTTCACCTAAATTATTTATGAGGAAAGGAAATTTTAATATCCTTTATTCCATCTCTTTTTATAGCCCTCAGTGGTGGCTGGGCTAACATGGTTAGCAATTGTACAAATAATTTGTTGTTATTTGTCCATGTGTTCTCCTGCTAATTTATTTTTAAGCCAGGACTCTACCTTTCTGTGGCATAAAGAGTCATCAAATTATCTGAGTTCATCCTATTGACATCTCATACCTTGAAGAAAATGGAAAAGTGAGGTCCAGAAAGACTATGCATTCCCAAGATCCTAAAAAGATTTAATGGTAATAAGTGGTTGAATTTTTTTTGACTGCATAGCTAATGATTTAGCCATATGCTATTCCAATGGAACATAAGGTCTGTGAAGGCAAGGACTCTTTAATTTTTTCAATTTTTAATTCAAATTTTTTAAATTTTTGTGGCAACATGTAATAGGACAAGAAGATCGAAGTTATGAGTAGAAACAGAAAGGACAATTCCAAATCTTGATGACTGAGTAGAAGGCAGGGTAAAGGTAGTAGGGGAAGTAGTAGATGTTTTGACCTAAGAGTATGTATGAATATAAGCATTTGAGGTGGTGGGTTTTATTATCTTATGATTATCATAGTGCTTGACACATAGTGGGTGCTTAACAGATATTAGAATTGAACTAAATACCACACTGCCTCCTTTTAACCTTGACTGGAATTCAATAAAGTTTGTCTTTGTCACTAAGTACCTCCCCTTTCTTTGTTCCTTTCCCTACTTTTAGTCTTGGTTCCTTCTATTTCAAATACCTTATTTCTCTAAATTATAAGACACCAACTCTTTGGTATAAGTTATATTAACCCCAGTAATTTTCCTAGAACTGTGTGGCAGACATTTTAGGACATGTTCAAGGGAAAAGAGAGCAAAGAAGTTAATTTCTATGGTGAAATGTTAGACATTAAAAATCCTGAATTCAGTAGGTAATTGTTTAAAGATTCATGGTTTCTCATAGTGTATCCAATAATAATAGTTAACATATACATATATGTACATATATACATAAATATATATATGCATATATCAATTTAATGTTTTTAAAGTACTTTACATATGATCTCATTTGTCCCAGACAACAACCCTATAAGGTAAGCAAATATATATAATATTATCACCATTTTATGGATGAAGAAACTGAAGTTCAGAATGTATTGTAGTTACCCAACTAGTAAAAGTCAGGATTGGGATTTGAGTTGAGGCCTCTTTTGATTCCAAATCCAGCATTTTTTCCCAGCAATCCAGGCTCATTATCAGGCCTAAGTTTCTCTAAAGCAAATCCTGTCTTCAGTCTTCAGCAACCCCAGAATTCTCTATTTGACAATTCACCTATTTCTCAAGATGGCTACATGGAGCAAATGCATCACATAAAGGCAGCATGCAGAGGAAGGTAATCCCAAACCTTTGATTGGGGACTGGGTAGAGGCTGGGTAGAGGCTGAGGATGTAAGACTAATCAGGAGTCCTTGCAGCTAATAGCCTATACACACATGAGCTTCAGGATGGTGGTTTTTAATTTTTATTTTAATTACCAGTGAGTGGTATCACCTGCCTCTTACCCTCCTGTTGGCTCTCTGATTCTCTGTTCATTCCCATGCCACACTGCCCTAAAACCTGTACCTTTGTGAAAGGTCTAGCTACAAAGAATAAAAGGAAAATTATTTGAAACAGTTATCTTAGTGAAAAAAAAGTGTTCCCGCCTTTATCATGTAAGTAACTAGTGTTCTATTCAATACTCACCTTTTAGAGTGACTCTATTATAACCAACTTTTATTGCTTAGGTTTGATTAGGGCTATGTGAGAAGCCTTATAATATGCCCAAAAACATCTAGTAGTGAGCTAAGGAAATCATGCCATTCTGTCTCTTGGCTCCCTAGTTTTGCATGGGTTGTCTCCTATGCCTGAAATGTCCTCCCTCGTTACTTCTAACTCTTGGAATCACTAATACTTTTTTAAGTATCGGTTTACATCCCCTTCTCTGGGAGTCTTTTCCTGATTTTCCCAGTTGTTAGGTCATCTTCCCATGCCACAGCGATGTTCTTTTTACATATTCTGTATTTTGTATATTTATTCATTTATGCACTTCCATACTCCTAGAAATTAAACTGCCAGAGGGCAAGAACTAGTTTGTTCTTGTCTTTGTATCTTCCGCACCTAGGGTAATATCCTCTGTGTCACAGATATTTTTTAAAATGCTTGTTGATCTGTTAAGAAATGACTTGGAAAGGGGCAAGAAGAAAAAAAAATCTATGGCATAGGAATGTAATTTAATAGCATTGTATAGGAAGGAATGGTAAAGATGCAGAATTCCATGAATCATGGAAAGAATTCTCTGACTAGGCAGAATCAAAAGAAGAATAGGACTGCTAAGTGGCTCAGTATATAAAGAGACATGCCTGGAGTTGGAAAGACTCATCTACCTGAATTAAATCTGGTCTCACACACAATAGCTATGTGATCCTACACAAGTCTCTTAACCCAATTTTCCTTAGTTTCTTCAACTGTTAAATGAGTTGGAGAAGAAAATGGTAAACCACTCAAGTATTTCTACCAAAAAAAAACAATGCATATGGGGTTACAAAGAATCAGGCACAACTGAAAACAACTGAACAGCAATCTATCTTTCTATGAAGCATTCCTATTTAAATGTTAAACTGTATATTTTAAACATCAAAATAATTTCTTTCAAATACATGTAAATGTTTCATCCAGAAGATTGAGTTTCAATTTTCATATTTTATTTTTATGTCACATTTTGAAACTACAAAGTGGTTTTCTCTTAACAGTTTTGTGAGAAATGTACCCACCTCTCACAGGCTGACAAATGTTCTGCAATTTATAATCTTAGAAAATGGCCTAGAATATTTATAGCAGCTTTTTTTGTAGTGACAAAAAATTAGAAATTGAAGGGATGTCCATCAATTGGGGGATGGCTGAACAAATTGTGGCACATGTTGGTGATAGAATACTATTGTGCTATAAGAAATGATGAGCAAGATGATTTCAGAAAAAGTGGGAAAGATCTGCAAGAACTGATGCAGAGTGAAATAAGCAGAACCAGGAGAACATTATACACAGTAAAAGTAATATTGCATAATGATCAACTGAAAAATTGGCTACTCTCAGCAGTGCAACGATTTGGAAAAATCCTTAAAGACATGACAAGGAATGCTATTCACCTCCTGAGAAAGAACTTTTGGAATTTGATGGATGAAGATCAAAGCATACTATCTTTCACATCAGAATATTTATGTTTTGATTTGGGGGTTTTGGTTATGTATGAGGATCCTCTCACAACAATGGCCAATATGGAAGTGTGTTTTACTTGATAATAAGATCAGGGGCAACATTTGAACTCAGTTCTTTGACTCCAAAATCAATGATCTATCCACTATATCATACTGCTTTGCAAGCAACATCATTACCATTTTACAGATGGGATAACTAGGGCTTAGAAGGTCAAAATTAACATAAAGTACACTTAAGAGCTAGGTCTGAAACCCAGGTTTTCTGACTCTAATACAGGATTTTCTCTACTCTCCACTTATTCAAACTGCATCTATGACTGATAACAGAAAATGTTATCCCATTTCTAATCTGTTTGGTTAACTGGCAATCCTTGTAACATTTATGAAAAAAGCTAAGTTGATATATTTTTTATTGGAGAAATTGACTTAAATCTGCCAGAAGCAAGCATTTTCCCTGTTCTGGATCTATAAGATCCAGAACAGGGAAAATGTTGTTGGATTTGCTGATTTTTTCTTCCTCTTCTTCCTCTTTTGTTTTACTTTTTTTTTGTTATTCTTTGTTATAAGGAATGGCTTTCTGGGAGGCAGAGAGAGAAAAATTGAAAGAAGAAAATATAAGTGATATAGGAACAAAAGATATCAATAAAAATCTATTTTTTTACAAATTCATCCCCTTATCTTTACAAAGGATATGTCAGGATCAGATAAACTAGACTGGTAGCATTGTTGCCTTTAACTCTTACCACCAAAAACAAAGTGAGAAAGAATAACTGTGGGGATATGAAAAATAAAGCAAAGGGAGTGTCTTGTTCCTGCCCATAGGTTAGAAGAACTACAAAGAAAACTGGCATCTTTTATCTTCTCACTCACAACAGCTGGCTCCTGATGGATGGATTCCAGGTGATGACAAGGCCACTGATGGGCACTGTAGGCCAGAGCCCAGAAACAGCTGTTACTCAGATTGTCTGAGGAGGAAATTTCAATAACATTCACCCAAAAGAGGCTTCAAGTTAGCTTTTGCAGGCCTGGGAATGGAGCTAGTACCTGGGAATCCCATTGAGTGAGAATAGGGAGGGAGCAAGAGGAGCCACAAACATTGTCCATACTTGAGAAAAGCTCTAATAGTTTAGACTTGGGAGAGATCACAGACTACTCCCTTCATTTTTTCAGCTGAAGAAACCCAAAGTACTACATGACTTATCTGAAGTGAAACTAAGAGGAAGTAGGAGGGATAGCAGGCAGCTAGGTGGCACAACGAATAGAGCAACAGGTCTAGAGCATTTAGGGCTTGGGTTCAAATCCAGCCTCAGGCACTTCCTAGCTAAGTGAGCCTGGGCAAGTCACTCAACCCTGTTTGCTTAACCCTTGTCCTTGTACCTTAGAGCTGTCACTATGATAAAAAGTAAGGATTTTTTTAAGTAGCAGAAATAGGATTCCAACTCAAGATCTTTGATTCCAGATGCAGTTAATTCTCCTTCTATGGTATCATTCTTCCTCTTTTCCCTTTTTGAAGAGGGTACTTATATGTAATGCAACCTGATCTTAGAGTTAGGAGAGACCTGGGTTCAAATTCCACCTCTGAAATTACTAATAACATTATTTCAAGTCCCTGAGCCTGTTTCCTCATCTATTAAATAGGACTAATTAATATCTGTAGTGCTTATATCACAGATTTGTTGTGAGCATCAATGTATGACAAGTGTTTTTGTAAATCTTCAGGCCTCATTAAAATATGAGTTTTTAAAAATATTTTCTTTTCCTAATTACACATGGGAACAATTTTAACATATATTTTCCTAAATTAAAAGATCTAAATTGTCTCCCTCCTTCCCTTTTTTTCTCCCCAGAGATGGTAAGCAATTTGATCGAGATTTTACACATATTATCATCTAAAACACATTTCCATATTGGTCACTGTTGTATGATAATAAAACCAAAACCCCAAATAAAAACAAAACACAAATAAAACTAAAGTGAAAAATAGTATGCTTTGATCTGCATTCTGACTCCAACAATACTTTCTCTGGAAGTGGAAAGCATTCTTTGTCATAAGTCCTTCAGAATTGTCCTGAATTATTGAATTGCTGAGAGTAGCCAAGTCTTTCACAGTTGATCATCTCACAACATTGCTGTTACCGTTCTGCATATTTAGTATCAATTCAGGTAGGTCTTTCCAGCTTTTTCTGAAATCACCCTGCTTATCATTTATTATTGCACAGCAGTATTCCATTACTATCATATACCACAATTTGTTCAGCCATTCCCAATCAATGGTTATGCATCCCTTCAATTTCCAATTCTCTGCCACCATAAGAGTTGCTATAAATATTTTTGTGCAAAAGGTCCTTTCCCCATTTTTTATCAAAATATGAGTTTTTAATATTTAATATAAAGAGTCCATAGAAGAATCATGAAAACAAAATGCAGAACTATATGTGAACCTACCTGAAATTCTACAGACTTCAGATAACTCCAGAATCACCACTAGTACCACATGAATTATATTGCAAACTGCATTCTGAAAACTACAACTGAACTGTTCAGACCAGAGTAGCACACCTTCTCCTAGTCAGACTTGAAGTTATTGACAGGAGCTTCTTCAACACAATATTGAAAATGTACCCAAGGAAAACTAGTTCCCTGGTACATGATTTCCAAAGCCAACTTTAGTCTCTTCTTAGAGATAGGTGGTGGTACAGTGGACAGAGTGCTGGCCCTGGAGTAAGTAAAACCCGATCAAATCCAGCTTCTGACTATATAACCCTGGACAAGTCTCTTCGCCTCTGTTTGTCTCAGTCTCAACGTAAAATGGGAACGGTACCTACTCTACAGGATGTGAAAATTATATGAGTTAATATTTGTAAATAATAGGCATTTCCTAAATGCTTGTTACCTTCCCTCCCCTTTCTTCTCAACCACTCCCACTTCCAAAAACAAAAAATTAAACTTACTTGGTAAGAAGATTGATCTGTCATTCTTTTAGAAAGATTAAGCTGAAATCTGACTTGAACTTTCTCTACCTCTCTGACATTGGTCTAAATGCTTCTTCTTTCTCTGTGCCTCAGTTTCTTCACATAATTAAAAGGTTTGGAACAAATAACCTTTTAAGGCTTTTCCATTTCAAATACTTTGATGAGTCCATGAGAGCTCTCTACTGTGGGAAACCCTAACCATTTGATAAGAAGGAAAGAAACAAAAACAAAAAAAGAATTGATATGATTTCTTCCAAAGGGATATCTGTGTGTGTGTGTGTGTGTGTGTGTGTGTGTGTGTGTGTGTGTGTGTGTGTGTTTAAAACATCCCTGAGTGATGCAATGAAGGAACAACAATGATTCCTAATGTACTCCTGACCCTCTGGATATTAGGTATATAAAATAAAACCTCAAGATTCATTTTTTAAAATTTTATTCTGTTGGTTAGGGATCCAAGTCTTCAATAGAGTAGAATTTCCCCAATAGGTTCTTGCCCACCAAAATCCATATAGTGTTAAAAAATTCCAGTTAAATCCTTTTCAATGGCCTATATACAGGAAATCCCTGGATACCAGCAATTCAAACTAATAGTTTAAATTCTGCTGGTGTCAAACTTTGAGTCATTTTGCCCCTTAAAAAATTATATGTGTGTGTGCGCATGCATTAAATACTTCAAATGGAAGCTTTAACAAATCTTTGTGACACATAGAATGAGGAAACAGTAGCAATGGATGAATGTCATGTAACAAGGTGACTCTCAGGGATGCCTGGGCCTCAAAGAGGTCCACACTCGGGGAGAGTTGGGCCCCAGGACAGCAGGTGTTCTGGGAGATGCCCCATACTTGTGCAAATAAGGCAGCAGTGAGAGCATCAGTCAGTCCTCGGGAAATATGGATCCCCATCCACCTGAATGTCAAAGGGATTAGCTAATTAGGCAAGCAGCCCCCTGTGCCCAAGAGAACATGTGGCACTGGGCCGTGGGAAAACCTTCAGTGACATTCAATTGCACTTGGCAGAGATCCACAGGGCTATTCAGGTGCCACTTATCTGGGCCCCTGCCAAGCCCTGATGTGATGCAGGAGCCATTGAACATGAATTAATGTCTCTTCCCATGGAAATCAGGAGAGGCCCAACCAAGGCAGGTAGGAGAAGAAATGGGGGTGGACAGAGGGAGGGAGTGGGGAAAATAAACCTTTTTTCTCCCATATTTATCATCAATTGGAATCATCATTGTAGGCTATTAAATCAGTTCCAGATATGACTATTTGCTGCTCCAGCTTATTGTGTTTTTCCTTGGTCCCAAGGACAAAGGTATTGATAAATACTGACACAGCCTTCTGTAGAAAAGCCTAGTTTTATAGAGAAGGGGCACAGATTTTGTCATCAAAGATCTTTGCTCTCTAGAGAATTCATTTCTGTTTCACATCCTCAGGGGAAAGAGACCAATTCCCAGGACCCACCTTGGTTAAGTAAAATTCTCTAAGTCAAATTTATCAATAAAAGTACAACTTGCCTGGCTATTCTCCCATCAGAGAGCAATCTCAAAAGCTATTTTTCATTAAGTTGTTAATGGTTAACAACAATTTTTGTGTCAGGCTTCCCAGTTATTTGTCCTTTTCCTTCAGATCTTAATAATCTATGAGTCAAAAAATAGGAAGGAAGGAAGGAAAGAAGGAAAGAAGGAAGAAAGGAGGGAAGGAAAGAAGGAAGGAAGGAAGGAAGGAAGGAAGGAAGGAAGGAAGGAAGGAAGGAAGGAAGGAAGGAAGGAAGGAAGGAGGGAAGAAGGGAGGGAGGGAAGGAGGGAAGGAGG